>NW_026946900.1:600000-796531 GCF_910591565.1 Cydia splendana
TTCTTCAAAATCGTATATGACCCAGATTTCATATAATAAATCCCAATTCCAATCTATTTTAGAGCCGGAATACATGATTCTATAGAATAATAATCAGGGCAAAGCTCAATTACAAACCCAAGTACAACAGGTACGTAAATAGACGCTGGGCCTGTCATAAACCTAAAGTCAATGCTGTAAAAACTGAAGTGGCGATGCGGGGAGCCTTACACGGTGAGGAAGCACTGCTTACTTAACTAAACTACGAAACTATACCCAAGGCAACCATGACTAAGGTACTAACAGAAAAAACTCTAGTGACCAGCAGTTAACCTAATGTCTTGTAAATAGACATACGACTTTTGTCGGTTAACAGTGTAGATGACGAAGTCCCTTTTTAACTACCTAGGTAGTAGGTACACCTACTCAGATGAAGATGAGTGATGTGTGTGATGTGATGACTAATTATAATTAAGTGTATCATCATCATCTCAAAACTCAAAGTCGCTCAACGAGCTATGGAGAGGGCTATGCTCGGAGTTTCTCTACGTGATCGAATCAGAAATGAGGAGATCCGTAGACGAACTAAAGTCACCGACATAGCCCACCGGATTAGCAAGCTGAAGTGGCAATGGGCAGGCCACATTGCACGCAGAGAAGATGGCCGATGGGGTCGAAAAGTGCTCGAGTGGAGACCACGGACTAGCAAGCGCAGCGTAGGACGTCCACCCACAAGATGGACAGACGATCTTGTTAAAGTCGCCGGAAGACGCTGGATGCGGGTCGCTTCCAACCGGCACGTATGGAGGTCCAAGGGGGAGGCCTATGTTCAGCAGTGGACGTCTTATGGCTGAGATGCTGATGATGATGATGATGAATTAAGTGTAATTAAAAAGGCACTTTACCGGAAAATATATTTCCTTATTTCAGTCACATGCATAAACTTACAATAATTAAGGATGCCAAAACGCTTAGGTATGCGGTTGAGACAATACATACATTAGAAATTATACATAGTCTCAGAACCGATACATTAAATCAAAACAGAAACAAATAACTAAATACTGTGTGTAGGTACCTACACATTATAAAATAAAAACAATAAGTGTTCGAATTAACCGTGATTTTGATCGCTCGCAATGACAGTTTGCCTGATGTTTAATTTGTTGAGGCTAACAAATTAAGTAAAACTAGTAGATTAAAGTTGTAGCTGGAACCACTTCATTGATCTACCGAAGAGTACACATTTATTGTACTAATTGAGCACTAAGACTCAAAAGACCAAAAACCTAGGTTTTATCATTTAGAAACGTTAAACGTAACGATAAAATGGAAAAGTACCTAAACATTCGAACTGTACTCTGGTGTACTCAGTATTTCATTGGATCATGGTTAGAATAATGGAATTCCATTGGTTCGTTGGGAGATGTTTATTGAAATTAAATGACATACTTACCAATGGCAGGATATAGGAAGCAGACATACTTACAAGGTGTATACCTATGTTTCAGGTTTATAAAATATGTTGCAAGTAATTGAAATAAACCGAAGAAAAAGTGTATAACTACAAATAATAATATTTATGTGACAGTCTGACAGTAATTATCGTGGAAATAATAATACAATACTTACTGGTCACAATTCAATTGAAAAATCAGCTTTCAATTAGTAAAGTGTTACGTTATTTTCATAACATAAATTGTAATTATGATTCTTCGCATAAGTGTGATGAATCAAAGTCCTTCGTACAATCAATTGCCTTTATTTTACTCTAAGTTCCTACTTCAACACTTTCGACATTCTTAACTTAACAAGCAGTAAGCCTTCCTACTCAATGTTACCGGTTCAAGCGCCAAAGCGAGAATGCCCCTTCCATCTCATGGTAAGTTACATTTATACTTTTTCATCATTTGAATTGGCGGGTAGGAGAGTAGGGTCATTTTCGCGACTACCGACATATTAATTAACAAATATTCGGGTAAACACAAATCACATTTCTAATCACTACCCACTGAATGCCATAAGTTTAACATAACGCACACAAAATAATTATAATTTATTCTTGAAATCTTATGAAATATCACACTCGGCCATCCGACTGCGTGCTACCTCCGGTGCACGATCAACAATAATATCACACTCGGCCGTGTTGCCCGATGCCTTTTCAATCCTATTATAGTTAGACTAGTCTGTTTATACAATACCAATACTCTTCATTGTACACCAGAATACAATAAAATAATACAAAGAATTACAGCAACTCTAGTAGAGGTAAACTTCAAATTATTTAATTTACTCATGGTATCCGGTATTGCAGATGTAAACGGTATTCATTCTTCAGACTAGTATTACTATTACATAAAAAGGGATACCTATTTAAATACCTACTTATACTACTGATCATGTTAACGTTCACGAAATACATCGTCCACACTGTCAACCCCATACGATTAGTTATTTTAGCTTATTACACGCAGGATTACAGACATTATTATCGGCACGTACTTATAGAATAAGCCCAAATTTCATTGCATTGATTTTAGTACTGTAACTGTAACATACTTATAACAAACATGGCACGAGCAATACAATTTAGCCTGATATATCAGAATAAGAAGAAAGAGACAACTACCACAGTATGAGCCATAATAACTGACATCAATAATCAAATTTTTAGTCCTTTTATGGTAAATGTAAGAACTGTTTATGGGTATAATGTTTTGGGGAAGCTACGTAATTACATTAATGGCTCAATCAGGTTTGTAATTAACAGTTGCAATTATCTAATATTTTCTCTCTGAAATCAAACATTTTTTTTTTTCAAATTACAATACTAGTTACATGCTTGATGACGTCCTCTACTGTAGGTCCTTCTTGAGCGTCGCCTTGACTCCCGCGGTCCTTCTTCGTGCGGGTCATCTGAGAGAGGCCCTCGTCGTCAGCGCCTGCTGTGGTGACGACATCTGTATTCAGGCTGTTCTCACGCTCGGCTGTCGCAGTCCACAGCGTCCTCTGTGGTAGATTCACCGTCGCTAACCTCCAGCGTCTACCGCGACTCTGCATCAGTCTTGCTCGTGACGGCAGTCTAGGTGATCTCGGGGTGTCAATATTGGAATCCATTTTACCCTGTAATTAAATTTCAGTGCGCTGCATGATTGGTTGTTAAACTTTCTTCTCACCCTACACTTATTTAAACTCATAATAAACTCTTTAAACTCAAATTATTTACACTCAAAATAAACTCTTTAAACTCAAAATAAACTCTTTAAACTCAAAAGAAACTCTTTAAACTCAAAAGAAACTCTTTAAACTCAAAATAAACTCTTTAAACTCAAAATAAACTCTTTAAACTGAAAATAAACTCTTTAAACTCTTTAAACTCAAAATAAACTCTTTAAACCCAAAATAAACTCTTTAACTCTTTAAACTCAAGATAAACTCTTTAAATTTTTAAACTCTTTAAGATCTCTGGCAGCACACTACATGGCCGCACTCATAAACAGCACACCTACATGGCTGTAGACTCTAGCAGCGCACTACATGGCCACATTCATAAACAGCTCTAGACTATTCAGACAATTCGTACTATATACTCGTATTAAACTCAAACTCATATTAAGCTCAAACTCAAACTCATATTAAGCTCAAACTCAAAATCGTATTAAGCTCAAACTCAAAATCGTATTAAGCTCAAACTCAAAATCGTATTAAGCTCAAACTCAAAATCGTATTAAGCTCAAACTCAACATCGTATTAGACTCAAACTCGTATAAGACTCAAACTCGTATTTGACTCAAACTCGTATTAGACTCAAACTCGTATTAAATTCTCTGGTAGCACACTACATGGCTACACTCACAAACAGCACATCTACATGGCTGTAGACTCTAGCAGCACACTACATGGCCGCACTCATAAACAGCACATCTACATGGCTGTAAACATTAGACCCGGTTATATGATACCACCTACATGATATCTAGAACCCTAAGAGTCTGACTATTAGTACACCACATACATGGTGACTAACTACATGCTAACTACACCTTTACCCACCTACATATATAACTAAACATTAGACCCGGTTATATGATACCACCTACATGATATCTAGAACCATTAATGTCGGACTATAGTACACCACATACATGGTGACTAACTACACTTTTACCTACATACATAGGTAACTAAACATTAGACCCGGTTATATGATACCACCTACATGATATCTAAAACCATTAATGTCTGACTATAGTACACCACATACATGGTGACTAACTACATGCTAACTACACTTTTACCTACATACATAGGTAACTAAACATTAGACCCGGATATATGATACCACCTACATGATATCTAGAACCATTAGAGTCTGACTATAGTACACCACATACATGGTGACATTGGTGACTAACTACATGCTAACTATACTTTTACCCACCTACATAGGTAACTAAACATTAGACCCGGTTATATTACCTACATGGTACACATACATAATAGCCAAATCAATATTGAAAGTTTAATTGTTGTTACCAAACCACGTAATTGTCGTTACACGGCACTTAAGGTACATAGTAATCACTTAAGACACTCTTCATTCATTTCAAAACTAACCAGAGGCGGTTATCAAGCATGACTTGCTATTGGATCATTTAGCTCATACTAAATATACCTACTATTTAATAGATTAGGTTCAGTATTCGAAACTCAAATATAGGATGCACATGTATGTAAACACTTTCATTTAACGACAGTACGTATTTCAACTAGATCTGCATAACAACCGAGAACTTCTGCATGTCTCTTCACAATATTGGCATATTAAAATTTAAAACCACTAAAATTTAAAATCAGTTAAATAAAATTGTTCCTTTAACGACAATAAACGTACTTGCCTTTAATGGTACACGTACAGTACTTGTTTGTTTTGTAATTGCTAACGGATTCATTAAATATTTATCCAAATCGTATCCATTGTATTAGTATCGTATCCATTGTACTAGTGCAGTAGTAACTGCACTGTACATAATCGTAACATGACTCTTGTAAAAAGTTACCCGCAGAGTTATAAATTACGTAACAAGTCTACTTCGTTACTTCAACTTGACTATGATCGCGTATTTGCATATTATTAATCAGGTTTTGAGATTATAAGCATTACACAACTTAAAACTTACTACCATAACGTCAGAGTAAGTATATAAAATATGTATGTATATAAAATATGTATATGTAGATATACTAGGTACTCACACGTTCTGGTCCTTTTATGGGCGCCGTGTTACCACTTCTGACTTGTGATGAGTCAAAGTCCTTCGTACAATCAATTGCCTTTATTTTACTCTAAGTTCCTACTTCAACACTTTCGACATTCTTAACTTAACAAGCAGTAAGCCTTCCTACTCAATGTTACCGGTTCAAGCGCCAAAGCGAGAATGCCCCTTCCATCTCATGGTAAGTTACATTTATACTTTTTCATCATTTGAATTGGCGGATAGGAGAGTAGGGTCATTTTCGCGACTACCGACATATTAATTAACAAATATTCGGGTAAACACAAATCACATTTCTAATCACTACCCACTGAATGCCATAAGTTTAACATAACGCACACAAAATAATTATAATTTATTCTTGAAATCTTATGAAATATCACATAAGTAAGTTGCTAGAATAATATTACATTCGATATTATATTTGCTGTGTTACTTTTTGAGCAATAAAATGAATAAAATAAATATTTGGATTAATTGATGTCAAGATTATATTATTCAAGTATTATAATTAAAGAACGATAATTAGATATGTATGCAATGCAATTAATAATAATGATGGTCAAATAGGCAGGTAAATCTTAGTAGGTACCTAACAAATTAATAATATATAAATCTATTTATATAGATTATTGTTTGCTTAACCTATTCACAAGTAAATCTAATCATACTTGACGTGGTACCTCTACAACGAATGTAACATTCCTACTTTATTTGACCTTGGATTATCTACAAGTATTTTAAATAGCATTATATATATATTAACATCATACAAGACAAGTAAAACAGAGTCAATCAGTTATTGCCAATAAGTAACTAATGTCCAAGGCGCTTGGCAACCTTACAATGTTATTGTACCTAAATCATGAAATAGGTATTAATTAGTAAAATATTTTTCAATTCAATTTTCAATTTATTAACGCAAAATGCAATTTTACAGGACTAGCCTAAGTCATTACATTTCTTATACCTAAGTTCAATTATAAATAATACTAAAACAAAACGATTACATACAGATCATGTCATACAATACATCGAATTTAAACATTTAAATCATTTGGTTAGTAACTCGCATATTTTCAAACAATCTTTCTCAATAACCGTCCAGCCGTCCGCAAACAAATCGCAGGAGTGTTGCACAGCACCGAGCTTATTGAGCGTGTTCAGCGCTCGGCAAACGGGCGAGTTGCGCCGCGAGACCGTGCGGGCAGGCGGGACCGCGAAGAGACGCAGCCGGTCAGCACGAAACCGGGTACGCTCGTCCGGGACAAATAGTCGACACGCCTCGCCAACTAACTCGGGGCAGTCCAGGCAACCACGCAGGATACGAAGCACGGTTATCAGCTGGTCGAACAGTCTGCGCGTCACTAGTGCGTTGTATCCTAGCGTGCCCTGCAGGTAGGCTGTCGGATACATAAAAGGATAGTACCCGTACAGTTTCCTGAAGAGAGTACGCAGAAAACGTTTCTGAACCTTCTCCAGCATTAGCATGTAGGTTGTCTCGTAAGGACTCCACACGCACGAGCTTGCTTCCAGTTTGGATCGTACCAGAGCAGAGTACAAAACTTTAAAGACACCTACATGCGTAAAGTCTTTGCAGATACGTGTAACAAACCCCAAGCGCTTAAACCCTTCCGTAACCAGAGACCGCATATGGTCATGAAAAGTAAGACCTGGATCAAAGAGCACCCCCAGGTCCTTCATAGAATGGGTGCGGGATAAAGACTCGCAATCAATGAGGTAGTTCGACAGTATTCCTTGCTTAGCCCTAGTGAAACTCATGACATGGCACTTAGCCACATTAAGAGAAAGGCGGTTTTGAACACTCCACCGATATATCGCATCCAGGTTACGCTGCATGTATTGGCAATCTGACGGGGTTTTGATATCAACCACGACTTTTATGTCGTCAGCATATATTAGAAGTTTACCATCAACCAGACAGCTCGAAAGATCATTCACCATAATAGAGAAGAGAAAGGGCCCTAGCAAGGATCCCTGACTAACACCAGATCTCGTTGGGTACGGATCGGAGTCGAAGCAACCAAGCCTGACGAATTGTTTGCGATCTTTCAGGTAGCTGGCAAATAATTTTAGGAGTAATGGGTCAAAACCTATCGCGGAGAGCTTCTCTAAAAGGATATCGTTGTCAACCTGGTCAAACGCTTTTCTGAAATCAAGGTATGCAACGTCAACTTGGCATCCTTCGTCCAGTTTATCCGAGACGTGGTTGACGAGCGAGAGAAGGTTTGTGTTGACAGAGCGGCCTTTTCTGAACCCATGCTGCGCATCACTTAAATAAGGATCCACCAAAGTGTACAGTTTAGAGTGCAAAACACTCTCGAAAACCTTAGCGAAAGAGCTCAGGATGGCAATGGGACGGTAGTTTTCGGCTCGTGACTTTTCACCCGACTTTAGGATTGGTGTCACTCTCGAAGTCTTCCAACTATGAGGATAGGTGCCAGACTTGAGCGCTAGATTGAATACATGGGCTAGAGGACCCGAAAGTTGGGATTTAAAGGCTTTAATTATAAAAGCGGGCACATTGTCCGGTCCAAGCGCACATTTCGGTTTAAGTTTATCAACTCCGAGTTCCACCTCACACTCAGAAAACCCAGAAATGCTTATGTGACGATCACTGCCAATAGCTCCTGCTAATTCGGCACTTAGCTTTGGCTCGCAGGAGAGGAAAACACTACTGAAGTAGTCCGCAAAGGCCCCCGCCGCTGCTTGTCCACTGAACATCCGGTCCCCACAAATAATACTGGACTCATATCCGCCCTTGTTACGTAGGTTCGACACATGTTGCCAAAAGGATTTTGGGTTCGTTTTTAGGCGTCGCTGAATATCATAGATGTAGGCATCATACGCTGCGGAAACTCTTCTTTTGATATCAGCCCTAAGCTCGCAATACAGACCATATACGTATGAGTCACGGGTGGCTTTCCACTGCCTGTGCAAATCACCCTTCCTCTTTAGGTCCTTGATTATGTCTGCGGAGAACCAGGTTGGATATACTCTGGTGGCTTTCCTACTACGACTCTTTTTGGGAACGCATGCATCGAAACAGCTGTACAATAAAGCGTACAATTGCTCAACCGCCCCGTCTACGCATTTTTCAGCCAGCACGGCACTCCAATCAACCTTGGTGACTCGGTCGTACAACATAGGAAAGTCGGCCCTTGCAAAATTCCAGTCGGTGATCGGGTTGATGTTACTTGGCTCGACCACTGTAGCCCTTCCCGGTTGCGCCGGGGTGACAACGATTTCTAGTGGGGGATGGAAAACATCAGCATGCTCTACTAAGCCTTCAGATGCTGCGCATACACTCACAGCTCCCACACATTCCGATACTAGTACTACGTCCAACTTACTTCCCTTACCATTAACTATGTCATTATACTCACATAAATTACAAAATGTCAAAAAATAGTTAAAATAATTATTTACATTCAGAGTAGCACTATTTAAATTGAGATCGCCTAGTACTATAATATTGTTATTTTTAATTAAAGTCGTACAGTCTTCAACTTTACAGAACCACGTCATATAGTCAGAATCTACAGCACTGGGTTTAATATACACCACACATATTAAAAACTCGCAGCCATTGAGTGCGGCAGAGACCCACAGGTCCTCCCCAGTCCCTGTTTCAAGATCTGCCCGACGACGAAGAACTATGCCAGGTCTCGCTGCCAAAAGTACGCCACCACCTCTTGATCCTCGGTCACGCCTCAGCATCGACCAGCCATGCGGAACCACTTCAAGATCGCCTATCGACGAGTCCAAGTTCGTCTCCGTAACAGCGACAATATCAACATGTAGAAGCGACACATTATGACGCCAAAATTTCAACTTAGTTTTTAGGCCGCGAACATTCTGGTAGACTATTTGTAGTGAAGATACGCGGTTAACCTCTTTGCGAGATCGCGACAGTGGCTTCGTCACCCTTGTTAGTTTTCCAGCCGGGGGCGGGGTGGCGTCGACCTCGTTGTACGCGCCCGGTGGAACGTTGAAACCATTCACTGACTTGGGTCCCTGCCGGCCAAGCATCAGCAGACATAAAGCGCTCAAAGAGACTTTCAGGAACTAAAATGATGAAAGACGCATAGTTTTCATGGCGTAGCTTTAATTTATCAACTTTGAAATTGGCAACATGACATATCTCCTTCATGTGATTTATAATCTGCTCAGATGTAGTTTCCGGCTTGAAGAAACACGCGTGTATTCGCCTGTTGGGTTCAATGGTCTGGAGACTATGATTACGGCCGATACCTTTAACCACAGGCCGCGGTGGCAATGATTGACGTCTGTCGAACTCGCGCCTAGCGCCATTGCCGGTAGGGTTATGGTGAGCTAAAGGCCCAGCCGAGGCCACAGGATGAGCTGCAGCCAACTGCGATGACACGGATGCACCGGTTCGTAACCGCCTGTAGGAGACCTGTTTCCATGTGCCCTTGTCTTCGGCCGCCTCACAGCACTCGATAGGCGTCGGCACCGGCGGCGTAATAGGTACCAAGTCATCACTCGAAGTTCTCCTGTCGTCACCGCTATTGCTCACCTGTGCGGTACATCGATTCTCCCGTAACCCCTTGTTCGTCGTTCCTGAGTCAACTCGCGTCCTGAGATCTCCCGTGCCAGACATCGCCCCCTTAGGCGTGCTGGTAATCGCTGAAGAAGCACTGTCCTGAGCAGGAGTCAAGAGATGGATCTCATGTAGGGAAGGGTTACGTTGCAGACTTTTAAGGTCGTGTAACTGCCTATCATATGCCACCAGTTTACTTTCGAGAAGAGCCACCTTCATCTTCAATTCAGAAACTTCGTTCCTTAAAGGCTGCAACCGACTGTCTTGCTGCGCGAGGGCGATACCATTGTGATCCAGGATGAGCTTGTTAACGATCCTGTTTATGGCGTCATCTATTTGGACCTGAAATTCCTCCTGTATTACGGTACGAATAGAATTAATCGACAGGTCATCTTGCCTCTCGCTCATCGGCTTTTCAAATTGTCTTTGCCGCATTGTTGGGTGGAACGATTGGTTCTCAAGGTTTGTGTTAGAGAAATGTGTGGTTGACCGACCAAGATTTTTTACCGTTGATACTGTATCATTGAGGCTAGTGTTGTTATACCCTGACGTGCGGACTGGCGTGTGGGTGTTGTCGCCTTTTGGTAGTTTGCTGCGACATTCAATGCATATCCAAGCTGCAACAACCTCGGGAGACAGCGTCGGGAAGACATTGTACGGAATATTTGCGCATATAAGATCGTAGAATAATTTACACCCTCGACACTTTATGGAGGGTTCGTCTACAATCTGGGTCTGGCAGCCTGCACAAGTCAGCGTCATTATCTCAATGTTGATTTGTTTTGGAACACAGACTAGCTGTCAGATTTTCACGTGAAACGGAACGCACCGTAAGATCTTATTTTGGTGTAGCAACACTAAGATCGCAAATGTCAAGTGTCAGCTGGTAGTGCGCCCAATCAGCTGTTAAAGATCTTCGTAAAATATGAGTCAAGTCCCGTTAGTTTTGGACTTTTAAACCGATTTTGGTGTTTAACGGTTAAAATGTGGATCTTACCACAGTGCCAGAGTGTTTTTAATAGCTGTTCTTCGCATTGTAGTTGGAGAATAACCTTACACAGGTAGGTAACTTTCACACTGAGACTATTATTGCAACTTTTAAAACTTTTGCATTGAGTTAGTAATTAAAATATCAAAGAGCTCCTATCTTACTTGTTTACATGGCCAGAGTTGCCAGTATCATTATATTGTATGCTAATGGAAATACCTGGAAATGTGTAAGCATCAAAAGGAAAATGTAGTAATTAAGGCGTTTAAAGTAAATCCTTGAGTTATAAGCAATTGAATAAAAAACTCAAAACTGCAAATAGGGGAAGAAGAGGGACGGACACCTAAGAAGAAATTGTAAAAGTAAAATAATAGTTTTACAGATTTAAAGGCTTGCTAGTGTTGGAAAATATTTATTATTTAACTGTTGTAAAATGAATACATCCACACCTCGCCGAGTTTTTTACGCCGGTTCTTCTCGGGTCTGAGGTTAACCTTTCCGAACCGGTGGTAGTATACCTAGATTGGAAAAATAAATTAACCTAGCGAGTATAAGATAATACGATAAACTGAACTATTGTTGCATGATAAATATATAAAGTAAAATAAATAAATCGTTATAAAAAGGGAGAGATGTGACGATTACACAATAAACAGTACGACGCAACTACCCGCTAGCTTCACTCCGTGGAGAAGTGTCATGGCTTGCGGGTGGCTGGCGGAGTGCACGAGCAATAACAGTTGTTTCATTTGATCACCCAGTACACAACGGAGCCTGGACGTCACAGAATGTGCTACAAAATGTAATGTGCGGAGTGTGAACATTGTGTTTTGATTAAAATAATGAGTGCAAAGCGTGTATGTATTGTTTTCGTGTAGTGTGCGGTTTTCAATGGTGTGATAAGTGTGTGGCGGCAACAGGAACAGTGGCAGACAAACAATGGTGGTTCACAAGAGAACTAGCAAACTACAGGTCAAGCTAAATAACATGAGCAAACCTATCGTGAGCCAAAAACCCGATCCAGATCCAGCTCGGTGCGTATGCGGTGTCGAGGCGAACTCGTGCTCGCCTGCTGCCGTGCGAAGATTTTTCCGTCTCGGGTCCAGACGTACCGCCAAGAGCGCTGCTGCTTCAGCTCCCGTGCCTTATAGAAAAGACGTCGATTGTGAGGAGTCAACCGTTCGTTGACGTAGAAGTTACACGTTCGCCCGGGGATGCCGGTGCCTTCCGTGGTGGCACCACGGCGCACCCGCGCAGCCTGCAGCAGATGGTCCCTGACGGCGCGGCGCGCCAGGCGCACCACGAGCGGTCGCGGCCGCCCTGCGGGTCCCTGGATACCTTCCTGCAGCTGAGGCGCGCGCCCCACACGCGCAACGTCGACGATGTCGTGCTCGGTGAGTTCTACCCCCAATTTCTTGCTCAGGGTTGTTACTAAATGCACCGCGCTTTCGCCGCTACTCTCTGGCACACTAGTTATCTCAAGATCATTTAATAACAACTCCTAGTCGCGGTCATTAAGCTCCAGCCTGAGTTGCGACACAGTTTCGACGAGAGCGGCGTCAGGGGCGGCGTTATTAAATTGGGGTCTGGTCTCCAAAGACTCGACACGGGCACTAAGCGCGTCGACGCGGCCCTCGCAGCTGTCGATCCGCCTGTCGCAGCTGTCAATCCTTGCTGTTAGACTTTCCAGGGAAGTACGAAGAGCGTGTATCTCCTGGCTCATCGCACGCATCTCCTCGCGGAAAAGTCGGAGCTCGGTGACCAGCAGCTGCATGTCGGTGACACGGGTCGAGTCCATCCCGTTATCGCGCGGAGTGGTGTTGTGTGGATGCCCGTCCGTATAGGACACCTCCATGACGGAGCTGTCACTCACGGTCTCCGCGGGGCTCATAACGAACTGGGCCCGCCCGCCCCGGCACATATTTACATTATCACACCGTGTTTGTGTTGTCCATCTTAGGCTCGGCACATTTGCACTCAATACATTTCCACGAAATTTTTTGTGCCGGTCCCATGCTACTATAAACGACTTCTGAAACATTCGCACAAATAACACTGAGAGAAAAATCATCACCAGGAATTAATAAACAGTTCTGTACTGGGGGAAAAAATTAAGTTTTAGTAGTAATTGTGACGATTACACAATAAACAGTACGACGCAACTACCCGCTAGCTTCACTCCGTGGAGAAGTGTCATGGCTTGCGGGTGGCTGGCGGAGTGCACGAGCAATAACAGTTGTTTCATTTGATCACCCAGTACACAACGGAGTCTGGACGTCACAGATGGCGACGAGGGTAAAATATTACAAAAAAATCACGGAAAGGAAAGGTAACTGTTAGGATAAGTATATTTCTGTATGGTAACATCAAATAAACCGTGTATGTTGGTATTACATATGGTTATCTATGACAAGTATGTATGTCACTTCCGTCTTACCGTTACTGGAATAAAAATGTGTGTTCGATCATAGCTCTCCGTTTGTTTCATTTATAATAGGTTTTGGGCCCAGTTATGCCCATTAGGGAATAGTTAAAAGTTAGTTTTAGGTAGCTAGCATCAAATTAGTGCCAGGACATTGTTATTTTAAAATTGGTACGTGAATTTCGCGATTCAACATCATGGCTTCAAATTCGTTCCTGACCAACGTTCCTAAGTTGAAGGGACGTGAGAATTATCGGGAATGGGCTTTTGCAGTGGAGAATTTGTTGATTTTAGAAGGCACGGGAGATTCAATAAAGACTGAACCCGACGCATCAGCGCCATTAGCAGCCACAAGTGATGCAAAAGCCAAAGCAAAATTGATTTTAACGATCGATCCGTCGCTGTATGTTCACATAAAGGAAGCAAAAACAACTAAAGATTTGTGGACGAAGCTACAAAAGTTGTTTGATGATTCTGGATTTTCCCGAAATATAACGTTGCTGCGCAATTTAATTTAGATTCGACTCGAAAACTGTGAATCCATGCAAAATTATGTTACACAAATCATCGAGACGGCTCAGAAATTATCGGGGACCGGTTTTTCCGTGGACGACGAGTGGATCGGGTGCTTGATGTTAGCTGGATTACCTGAAAAATACATCCCAATGATAATGGCAATTGAACATTCCGGAATCGCCATTACTGCAGATGTCATAAAAACGAAACTCATCGACTTGGCAGTCGATGATAGTGAAGTTGGCAACGCATTGTTGAGTAGAGGGCAGCACTACCACAGTAAAATCTTGAAAGTTGGTAGCTCTGACAAGCAAAAGAATCATGGCGGCGGTTTGTCTGTGGCAAATGTCAACAACAACAACAATGGTGATAAGTCGAAAATAAAGTGCTATCGATGTAAATCCTATGGCCATTATAAAAATCAATGCCAAGCAAGTAATCAGCAAACGGAGCAAATAAAGAAAACACACGCTTTTTCCGCAGTATTTATGAGCGGGAATTACGGCAAAACGGACTTTTATATCGATTCGGGCGCAAGCGGTCACTTTGTGCGTGATGTAAACATGATCCAGAATACATCATTTACACCCAGCGTAAAGGAGATTATAGCAGCTAATCGTAGTGCTATGCCAGTATTGTGCTCGGGAGATGTGGATATTGTGACAGTGACTCCAAGATGTAAATACGAAGTGACATTGAAAAACGTTTTGTGCGTACCTAACCTTAGCACGAATCTTATATCAGTGAGCCAGTTAGTTAAGAACGGCAATAAAGTGGAGTTTGAGAAGAAAAACTGCCTTGTTTATAACAAAAACAAAGAACTTGTAGCCGTGGCGGATTTAATCGATGGCGTATACAAATTGATTATGGATGAAAGTAAGCTTTGTTTATTTACGTCCAGCTCGCCGGCAAGTAGTGAAGTGTGGCACCGTAGAACGGGACATTTAAATATGAAGTCATTAAACCTGATGAGAGATGGGGCAGTTACGGGTATATCATATAGTGATAAGTCAGATATCAGCAAGAATACGTGCGCCGTGTGTTGTGAGGGGAAGCAGTCTCGCTTACCATTTAATCACACAGGAACACGGAGCAGCCAGCTACTGGAGTTAGTGCATGGAGACGTATGTGGACCAATGGAGACTACTTCAATTGGCGGATCAAGGTATTTCCTGATTCTTGTTGACGATTATAGTCGTATGGTATTTGTTTACTTTCTCAAAGCAAAAAGTGAGTCATTTAAATGTTTTAAAGAATTTAGAGCCATGGTTGAAAACCAGAAAGGTAGGAAAATCCAGTGTTTTAGGACAGATAATGGACTTGAGTTCTGTGGTCATGAGTTTGAGACTTATTTGAAGGAAGCAGGCATAGTGCATCAAAAGTCTAATCCCTACACGGCAGAACAAAATGGATTGGCAGAACGGAGTATACGTACAGTCGTTGAACGAGCTCGCTGTTTGTTGTTTGATGCAAATTTAGATAAAAGATTTTGGGCAGAGGCTACTAATACTGCAGTTTATCTTAAAAATAGATCAGTTGCATCAGGATTAAATGACAAAACACCGTTTGAGCTCTGGACTAATACAAAGCCAGATTTAAGTCATGTCCGGATTTTTGGCAGCCCGGTTATGGTTCATGTACCCAAGGAAAAGCGGCTTAAGTGGGACACTAAGTCAAAGAAAAACATCCTAGTTGGTTTTCCAGAAAATGTCAAGGGATATAGGATTTATGATCCTGTTAAAAAGTGTATAAGTACAAGTAGAGATGTGTATATACATGAGGATATTGAACAGAAGTGTTCAAATGACCAAGTATCAGTTTTAGTTGGGGATACTTGTCAGAGTTGTTCAGATGACAGAGTATCAGTTTCAGTTGGGGATACTTGTCAGGAACAGGAAACTGCCTGTGAAGAAAAGCAGGAGACAGTCATGAGTAGGAGTGAACCTGATCACTCAGATCTGAACATTTCTGTAGAGTCTGATTATGACAATGCAATATCTGATTTGGACAATACATTACAGCAGGAGGAGTCAGAAGAGGAGCTTGCACCAGTGGAAGTAGTAACTAAACGAGTCCGGAGGCAACCAGAGCGCTATGGATTTACTAACATGTGCACCTCGTCGAGTCCTGACTACATCAGTGATCCTGTGTCTGTTCAGGATGCCCTGTCTAGGCCAGATAAGGATAAATGGATTGAGGCTATGCAGGATGAGTTGCAAGCATTTGAAGAAAATCAAGCTTGGGCGCCGGTGGAACAGTTACCTTCAGGTAAAACCTTAGTGCAGTGTAAGTGGGTATTTAAAATCAAAGTTAACAGTGATAAAAGTGTGTGTTACAGAGCGCGTTTAGTGGCTAAAGGTTTCACGCAGAAGCCAGGAATAGACTATGAGGACACTTTCTCACCTGTGGTCAGACATTCTACTTTAAGACTGTTATTTGCCTTGTCTGTGCAATTGAACTTTGATGTTACACATCTAGATGTTAAAACTGCATTTTTAAATGGTTACCTCAAAGAGGACATTTATATGTATCAACCAGATATTTCTTGTGATGTTAACAAGAAAAAGGTGATTGTTAAACTTAACAAAGCTATATATGGCTTGAAACAGTCATCTCGGTCTTGGTATGAAAGAGTTGAAAAATGTTTGTGTGAATTAGGCTTTAAAAAATGTAAGTTAGAACCTTGTGTGTTTACAAAAATGGATGATAATGTGAAAATAATTATCGCATTGTATGTCGATGATTTCTTTGTTTATTCAAACAGTAAAGAAGAGACAGACAATTTAGTTTCTGTTTTGAGTTCTAATTTTAATATTAAAAACTTAGGACAAGTTCAGCAGTGCCTGGGTATGCGTGTAAAAATTGATAAAAATGCAAATGTTGTTACATTAGACCAGGAAGAATATATAAACAATTTGTTAGAAAAATTTAATATGTCTAAATGTAAAGAGGCTAATACTCCAATGGAATGTAAATTGAGTATAGAGAAATCAGAAATTTGTGATAAAGAAATTCCATATCAGAACCTTATTGGAGGGCTTATGTATTTATCAGTGATGACTAGGCCTGATATATCTTTCAGTGTTAGTTTTCTTAGTCAATTTAACAAATGTTATACTAAAGTTCATTGGAATTATGCCAAGAGAATACTTAGGTATTTAAGCAAAACTAAAAACTTTTGTTTGATGTACGTAAAAGAAAAGGCTTACAATCAGCTAGAAGGATATGTAGATGCCGATTGGGCTAGTAATATTGTGGACCGGAGGTCTTATACCGGCTTTTGTTTTAAATTATCAGGGTCAGCTGTTTCCTGGCTTAGTAAGAAACAGAGGACAGTTGCTTTGTCTAGTATGGAATCAGAACTGATGTCAATAGCGGAAGCTTGCAAAGAAGCTATGTATCTCAGAGCTTTGCAAAATGAAATTACTGGTGATTGTTATACTGTACCTTTGTTCAATGATAGTCAGAGTGCACAGAAGTTGGTGGCAAATTATGGTTGTCATAAAAAGAGTAAACATATTGATATTCGTTATCATTTTGTAAAGGACGCAGTAAATGATAAAATAATTAATTTAAATTATTTGCCAACTACTGCTATGCCTGCTGACGTATTAACAAAAGCATTATGTGCAATTAAACATTATAAATGTATAGAGTCTATGGGAGTTAGTCAATGTTCATAAAAGTTTTTTTACTCCTATATATGTACATATGAAAGTTTGGTTTATTTGCTGTAGTTGGGGTGTTAGGATATAGTAGATTGTTAACCAAGGATTGAAAGGCACCCATTTCTGTCGAGGTAGTTTGGCGCTCGAACGCAGTGAGAGCGTCAATAGTCCGAGACGGAAATGGTGCCTTTCACCCGAGTTAAACACTCTACTTTTCATATCGAATGCGAGGAAACCAAACAAGACAAGGGTATTTCGCAAAATCAGTAATTGAAGTACCTAATAGACCTACGGCCATGACTTTTCCTTAGGACTTACTTGCAATCGGAGACTTTACATGTGTGAAGATTAATAACCCCTAGCGAAAATCATTTAGATTGCAATATTTACGAAAACACACATTTTTCAACCGACGAAAAAAAAAACGGAGGAGGTTCTCAAGTCGACGCGTATATTTTTTTTTTTTTATGTATGACCACGCATAACTTTTTACAGAGATGTTCGATTTTGATAATTATTTTTTTTAACAAACTGCAGTAATTTTAAAATTATTTGTTCATTATAGCTGATTATAGTATGAAAATCAGCGGGATTGCTTCTTACTTTTTTAATTTTATACTTTTTCGTTCTAAAAGCCACAACAGACTACCGGACCGCACCGCGACCTTGGTGCGCCGCACCACCTAATAACATAATAAAAGTATTTTTAAATATTAAATAACAATTTAATTAATAATATAAGAAATTTTTAGTTGTATTTTATTTTATTTTCATGAATATAGTGCTAAATAACATTAAAAACCAATTTAATATCGTACAAACGTTTAACTGTGGCTGTACAAGATTCTGCCTTTGCTCACCGTAAGTGAGTGTAAGGTTTAAAAAAATATTTTTGGTGTATTCCTTTTGGTTCCCGCCTTATGAAATCGAGTAAATAGAATTCAACGAAAGAAATCAAGAATCTTTTGTTTTTAACAATTTACTTACATCATTTTTTATAAAAAAAAAGGATCAACGTGGGATTAGTAAAACTAAACAATGACCAATTGTTCCAGGCGAGGAAATAAAGACACTATTTTTCTATTTTGTTTCCACCCAGTTGTTCGTGGGACGGGGACGCAGAAGAGTACACCACTTTTCTGCGCTAGAGCATAAACGTATCACTTTCTGCGCACCTTTTAGAATAACAACGACCCACTTTCAGAGCATGAGATATGAAAAGTATATTTCTGTATGGTAACATCAAATAAACCGTGTATGTTGGTATTACATATGGTTATCTATGACAAGTATGTATGTCACTTCCGTCTTACCGTTACTGGAATAAAAATGTGTGTTCGATCATAGCTCTCCGTTTGTTTCATTTATAGTAGTAACGGTGGCGGAAAAATTATACTACGACGTACATCCTCGAGATTTATATATATACGTTTACAAAGTAGTATTCATTTTTCAATGTACTAGGCATCGCACAATATGTTTAAAGCAAAGAAACATAAAATAAAAAGTACCCTAACTGACACTCCCTTCCCCGCCCCTCAAGCCGCGCTCCCACTGATCGCCAGAAATCGTCATTCGTTTTTTTTGTGCGGGCATCGCAACATCGAAATAGTGATTACTGATTACCTACCTAATTATTACGTGTTTTTTCTTATAATCTAGTATCTTTAATTATTGTGTGCCTTGTGGTATAATGGGAAAACGAAAACACAAGGACAGGGACTCCCATATAAGAAGAAAAATACGGCGTTTACAAGAACGCTTGCGATATAACTCCACAGACTCGAGCGGGGGTAAGTTTTGTTTCCGTGTAGTAAAATATCAAACGGAAAACGACCTTATCTCGCGCGCTTAGCGCGCACAATAGACTGGTGACCCTTCCTTTCTAGAAATATGTGCCTACTATTTTTCTTTGTAGGATTATCAAAGTGTTTATTAAATCACTTTTTAAATATCGTGTTTAAAACGATAAATAATAAGGTTAACCCCCAATAGCTCAACATTTATGTACATAACTAGACATATCATGGGTTTTTGGTTATACTTCATGATGCGGTCATGATTGATAACTATTTAGCATTCTATGCTTGTCTGATACCTTTATCGGAGTTTGACGCTTAGCGCTTTGACAACTATACTCCATGATGCGGTCATGGTTGATAGTTATAATGTCTGCGCCGACCTTAGGCACCTAGTAGCAAAATACACTCCATGATGTGGTCATGGTTGGTATTCTTATGGTCTATCCTCAACGTAAGAGTTCTTAAGGTTATACTCTGTGACGCGGTCATGGTTGATAACCAATTAGTCTATCGCAACGTGTTTGCGATCATGACTCAATGTTTTTTAAATTACGATTTATTAAGACATTCTTCTCGATACGGTTTCAGAAAGCCCTAGAAGCGAATACGCGCATTATGATCCTGGTTCACCGCCACCCGATGAATACTATCAGGCGCCTTTTTCTGATGAGTCAGATGATTCGATTATAGTACGCCCAAGGTCGACCGTGTGTTTGCCCGGGTCAGCACCTGGAAACGAATCGGGCGCTGTAAACTCCGCTCCAAATTTGGATATAGCCGTCCCGCCAGGTGATAACTCGACTGGTAATGACCATGCCCCATCCGCTAATGGGGCTGCAGCCGACAGCGTCGCGCCTTTGCCGGATGACATCCTTGCGGCGCTCGGCGACCCCCAAGACAAGGACGAAAAGTTGGGTCCTAAAATATCGGAAGAAATCTCTGAACGCTGGGGTAGAATTATTGTGAACGGTCTAACCAAAGAACAGAAGCAGGATATATTGGAGAAGGCGCTAATACCAGAAAATTTTCTTCTACTGAAGGCTCCGCAGCTCAACCCTGAAATTGCACCGATACTGAGCGAAACCGTTAAAAATAGGGATAAAAGCATAGAAAAAATTCAGCAACACCTTGGTATAGGTATTGCTGCCCTGTCAAACCTCACGTCCAAAGTTATAAAAAGTGACGTCAACAAAATTGAGATGCTCCAGAACCTCTCTCAAGTAAGTAAAATCCTATCGGATTTACACTACGAAAGCACCATGCACAGAAGAAAATTGGTCTCCCAATGTCTAGACAAAAATTTCCATAATATTGTTAAAGACGTTAAGAGGGATGCTTATCTCTTTGGAGCCAATCTGGGCGAAAAAATAAAAACATCAAAGACGGCAGAAAGATCTGGCCTGCAAGTTAAACGAAGTGATGGAAGGAATGAAAATGCGACCAGGAAATACACCTATCGGGAAAACTGGAGAGGCCCACCCAGAAGACAGGGGCAAGGACCTCGCAGACAGGGTGGGCCGAGGAACCGATATTACAACCAACGGCCATACAGACGCCCTCCACCAGCTGCAGACCGACCACCAGCGGCGCCGAAGCCGAGCCCCAAGAATCCGAAGACGACTTAACTAAGGTAACGTCCCACGCAGGACGATTACGTTACTATTTTAATATTTGGCGTGAGCTGACCGATGACCCCGTAATATTAGGATACGTGAAAGGGTTTGCTATCCCATTTGATAAACCAGTGGTACAATTAGGCTCAACTCCCCAGAACAACGATTTTACTATGTGTGAAATTGAACATTTGAATTTAGCAATTTCTAAATTACTTGATTCGGGCGCAATAGTACCCTGCAATAAAAACGTTCCTGGACAGTTCCTCTCAAAAATTTTTCTTACCCCTAAAAAAGATGGCACTTTTAGGTTTATACTAAATTTGAAGAGCCTCAACAAATTTATTGCTCCACAACATTTCAAAATGGAGGATATGCGAACAGTTAACAAACTTATGTCAAAAAATTGTTTTATGGCCACTATTGACTTAAAAGATGCCTATTTCCTGGTGCCTATAGACAAGTCTAGTAGGAAATTTTTAAGGTTTCAGTTTCAAGGTCATTTATATGAGTTTCAGTGCCTACCCTTTGGATTGTCCCTTGCCCCAATGGTGTTCACGAAACTGATGAAGCCATTTATAACCTCTCTGAGAAATAAAGGCCTTATTTTAGCTATATATCTAGACGATATAATCTGCATGGGTTCTACCTTTACCGATTGTCAAAATTGCGTCCGAGAAACAATTAGTCTGCTAATTAAGCTAGGGTTTGTTATAAACTACGACAAAAGTCATCTTATTCCTAGTCAAACTCAAACCTTTCTTGGCTTCGAACTTGACTCGAGAGAAATGTGTCTCAAGTTACCCTTAGGGAAACGCCAAAAAATCTATGATCGCGCTAAAACAATTTGTAAACAGCGCTCTATAGTCATAAGGGAATTCGCAAGTTTTCTTGGCCTGCTATGTTCTGCTTGCCCAGCAGCTGCTTATGGGTGGGTCTATACCAAGCGTTTTGAGCGAGAAAAATTTCTAGCACTTAAACAATGCGGGGACGACTTTGACAAATCCATGTTCTTATGTCCTAATCTTAACTCAGATTTTACCTGGTGGATTGATAATATTATGACTGCTAAAAACCGTATACGCACCGGACGATATGCACTAGAAATATTTTCAGATGCCTCTCTTACCGGTTGGGGAGTAGCTTGTAATACTGAAACAACGGGAGGCTTCTGGAACGACGATGAATTGAAATGTCATATAAATGCGTTAGAACTCAAAGCCGCATTTAATGGCCTTAAATGTTTTGCTAAGCACCTTTATAACACAGAAATATTATTGCGCATAGATAATACCACAGCAATATCCTATATTCTATAATCCCCCCGCGGCGGTAGCGGGGTAAGATCTTGAGCTAAGCGGCCTCAACTAATTAATTAATAATATCCGTAAATATGTCGCGGATCGATGTGGAGTGCATAAAAAGTGCTATACAAAGTGTTTTACTGCCTATGGAACAAAAAATTAGTGACATATTACTTAAAGTTGAATCACTAAACAGTGAAATTCGTGAACTAAAACGCGACTTGACCGCTCAAGATGGCCACGGGTCAACTCAATCTAGCAGGGTATGCAAGAATACCACCCTGACAAAGGCGCCTCTAAACACATCGACGCCAACTAGCTGTCCCGCTCCGACTAATGACCGGCCGAGGACGCAGCGCGAGTCAGCTATGCGCGCGAAAGAGAGGATCGGGCGACCTCAGAAACCTCTCAAACCGGCCGGGTTATCAAAGCGCGTTGAGACAAATGCAGCGCAACCAAATAAAGATGACTCAGTGCAAATAACCTCCAATACCGCTAGCAACCAACTAAAAATTGCAACCGACGCAAACATCAGCGAACCCTCGCCTAGCCAAATTTTAAACACTGACACGGATGGGTCGTTAACAACACCCAACACACCCATCGCCGATGACAATGAAAAAGAAGAATGGAAACTTGTTCAAAACAAACGTCGACGACCATTTAAACCAAAAGTAATCAAAGGTACCGCAACAAATACTTCACTGGAAGGAGTTGACGTGCTAAAGTATCTACATGCATGTTTCTTCAGCAACGATTCATCAACAGCTGGCATAATAAAACACTTAAAGAGTGTACACAACGACTCTCAATTAGGGCTTGCAATTCGAATATTCGAATATTCGAATTTGTCGAATATTCGGCCTGTTTTGATATTCGAATATTCGGCCGCTCAGGTTTCGAATATTCGAATATTTTTTATTACTATAAAAAATCTATTTAATCCGCCTCAGTTACAGTTTCTGTGTGTTTTCCGGGTATTTACAGTGAATGAGTAATGGGTAGGTACCCAAATACGAAGGAAATAATATTTTTACTGTATTCCTCTCGATAGACTTCGTGAATACAGTGAAACCTAACTCAATTTGAAAGAAAACGAAATCAAAAAGTATGTTATTTTTACGGTGCATAAGTTTTAAGTTAAAGGGTCATTCTGTTTATTAAGACTAAACCTTGCCCGCACTTATCGCAATTCTCAAATTTGATCATACCAAACCTGCCCAACTAGGTAATCTAACTATGCACCTTTAGCTGACGAATAATCCAGTAGTCAACTAACTTTTTCCCTTAAATATTCCAATATTATATAATTAAGCCAACCATTAATTAAGGCCTCTGAGTGACTACAAGTTAATTTAAATCAGAAAATAATTACCTACTAAAAAAATATCTTACATACCTAGGTTTGGTTTAGATGATTAAAGTTATATTATTTCACTCAACGGCGCATTTATAATAAAAGTTTTATCTAGAAATATTGAATACGTCTTATTTTGGCGTTTTACTTGTTTTTATAAATGTGGGCATCTCATAGTAGGATGATAAAATCTAGTCAATTAAGTGGATTTCTGCAAAATATCATTAGTTTTAGCAATAAGTGAAATAAGCTTTTGAATAAAACGATAATAAACCGATTTCTCGTTCTTTTTCTTATTTTTTATAATATTCGAATAATTATTCGAATATTCGAATATGTCGTCAGAAAAAGTCGAATATTCGAATACCTGAAAGTTTCGAATATTTGCAAGCCCTACTCTCAATATAATGTTGAAGAAATAAAGTCCAAACATGACACTTACAAGTCATACAAAATTGGTGTACCATCGTCAGTATATACCCACTTCCTGGATGCGTCAGCCTGGCCACTAAACATTGCTGTGTCAGAATGGATGCCCTTTCTCCGCCCCAAGCCCAACGGACCACCTGACAGGCGTTAAACCTACAATTCCTACAAACAGATCTGAAAAGGCAACCACTATCTCAGTACTGCACCAAAATATCAATAGACTGAACAACAAAACACATGAACTTGAAGCCGAACTTCAGCTACGAGAACAAGTCGACATTATCTGTCTAACAGAAATATGGCTGAGATCTGACGAGCTGAACTCCGTCAACCTAATAAATTACAGTCTACGTGCCCACTACTGCAGAACCCTGAGGATGGGCGGCGGGGCCTGTATCTACGTGCGACCTGATCTAATAACCATTGAACGTAAAGAGGTTACCGCATTATCCATCGAAATGCAGTTCGAGGTGTGTGCTATCGAATGTGTTGAGCTGGACGTCGTGATCGTTTGTATCTACAGACCACCAAAGGGTGATGTACCTCTATTTTTTACTAAATTGAGTGACCTACTAAACTTACCCGTGTTGCAAAATCACAAAGTTTTGGTTATGGGTGATATGAACTTAGATTATCTTAGTAAATGTAATAATATAAAAGAGCTCAATAATATATTATACCAATGTGGATTTAAGCAGATTGTAAAAACTCCTACTAGAATAACTGAACACTCAAAAACCTGTCTTGACCATGCCTATACTAACATATTAAAATCTGACATTAAAAAAATTGAATGTATTAAATTACCTATTTCGGACCATCACTATGTAAATATTACGATATTAATAAATAAAAATGTACACCTAAATCACACAGTTTTGAAACGTCTGTTCTCAGAACCTAATAAAAATAACTTCTGTAAATACCTAGATTTATATAACTGGGATAGAATTATAAACAGCAATTCGTGCCCAAGTAAACAACTTGACCGAGTATTCAATGTTATCAAACACTGTTTTGAAATCAATTTTCCATTAAAAAAGTACCCTGTCAAATCGCATATAAGTAGATGGGTCAGTGACAATGTACGCAAAGTACGAAACGAAGTCCGTCACTTGAAAACAAAATGTGTATTAAATCCACACGACGACTCATTGTCCAATAATTTATTATCGGTCGAACAACGGTACGTCAAAGTGTTAAGATCAGCTCGTAGTGATTATTTAAACAATGAAATCTCAAATAGCAAAGATAATATCTCCCGTAGTATATGGCGAATAATTGCGTCCGAAACATGCAACAATAAAAATAAAACAAGGGCACTGGATGTATTGGTGAGTCGATCAGCTGGCGCGAGCACAGCTGAGCGAGCCGCCACCACCGCCGCCCGGCTTAAACCACTACTACACGCATGGCCACTCACACAACAACAGGCCCCGGACATCCGACTCACTCAGTTATCTAAACAAGTATTTACCATCGCGAATCCCTACGTTTGAATTTATTCCGTTTACCCTTGTTGATATTTTAACAGCCTTAAAACACATAAAAAGGAAACATTCGAAAGATGTCAATGATATGTCGACCTATATTTTGGATTATCTACCACCTGTAGTAGTGTCATTACTACTTGCATTATTTAATAAATGTGTAATAAACGGTGTATATCCCGATTCTCTAAAGGTAATTAAGGTTCAACCCGTCTACAAGGGTAAGGGGGATATGGACGAACTTAAATGTTATAGACCTATATCTTTGATACCCGTCATGTCTAAAGTGTTTGAGCATTTAATGAGTGTCAATTTAATGAAATACTTAACTAATAATAATTTACTAAACGCGCAACAATACGCATATCAACCGGGGCGCGAATTTACAAAGCCTATACTGATAAGGTCCAGCTGCGAACTGAACTGGATTAGCTTTTGTTTGGACAAAACTTGACCAAACCCTAATCCATTACAGTACAGAAATTTACTGAAATCGTATAGGCTTTATTGGCTACATTAATATGGATATTGTTGCTACAAATGCTAGTTTGTTGCGATCTAAAACTTGCATAATATTTTAGTAATGACTCCGATTGTATTGTATTAATTACCGTTCGTGCTAATTACTTAAAAATGCCTATATATTCTTTTTGCATTTAAGAACTATATCAGTTGAGATATCTTATTAGGACATATTTAGTGTGAAATCGTAATACAATTATAAGTCGACTGTATTTTATAATACATTGGTACATAACGAAGTAGATGATTTATTTAAGGACCAAGATTTACTACGGTGTTCTGCCTTTTCTCCGAAGTTTTATTGTCCGAATTTCACTTGCCAGACAACTTTTCGGAGATGATTTACTTTGGCAACCAACAGTCGCCAAATTTTCATCATGACAACGTTTTTACTTTAGAATTATTGTTAAGTAGATTATTATTATGTGTACAACGTTTGGAGTACATTTCTTTGGTCAAATCATTCAATTTGCTACATATTTATTAATTCGATATCGTCTAGTCATTTGACAGATTTCACTGAGTCAATATAGGTGCGACGACGAGCGAAGCGAGGAGGAGCGTGTTAGGTGAACTGCGACCAAACAGCGAACCGACTTTTTTTTACATAGAACGACTTTTCTGGCAACAGTTCATTTATTGAGGGTCGCAGTTCTAACTTAACCTAACCCACATTTTTGGTAACAGTTCGTTTTCTTGGGGGTCGTAGTTCTAATCTAACCTAACCCACTTTTCCAGCAACATTTCGTTTTCTTGGAGGTTGCAGATCAAACTAACCTAAACTACTTTTTTTTTGGCAATTTACATGAATACTAGGTGAAAAGTAATTTAGTAAAAAAATAATTGTTGAAATCAATATTCAGTGAATTTTAGTGTCGTACAAATAATACTCGATAAATAATATTGAATAATGACGGCGAGACTCCGCTCGACTAGGTATTGTGAGAGCATTAATGTTTAAATATATCGCGACAAAATCTTAACCATTTGAGTAAATGAGTATTATTAAAATTTTGATATCACATTCAAACGTGACTGAACTTACTAAACTCGACTAGGTTTTGGCGTGAATAATATTTGAAAATATGTATGCAAAAAGCTAATCCATTTCAGTGACTACTTTTTACCGAAACGGTATAGATATTGTCAAGTAATATGCATAAACAAAAGCTCACGTATTAGAATCTGAGTCGTGACTGAAATAGTATAGCTTTTGTAAATTCGCAACCGGGGCGCTCGACCGTAGACGCGACTCGGGATCTAGTGTCGCGCGTCATGTCACACCTCGAGGACAGGCGACATGTCGCAGCAATTTTCTGTGACTTGTCGCGTGCCTTCGAAATGGTAGACCACTCACTCCTTCTCTTGAAGCTGTCACAGTACGGCATAAACGGTTCGTTCGCTCGTACAATCAAGTCCTTCCTAAACGGGCGGAAACAAAGCACGTATGTTCAAGCGCATAAATCTGATTTTGAAGAAATAGGTGACAGTGCTGTGCCCCAGGGATCGGTGACAGGAAACAACCTGTTTCTAATCCTTGTTAATGACATCACCTCCGCCTCCGACGATGCGGAGTACGTTATGTTTGCTGACGACACGTGCATCATAGTCACTGCAGAAAATTCTAGTAATTTAGAATCTAAACTCTCGCGAAACATGCAGAATATCTCAGACTGGTTTACAGCAAATGGCATGCTCCTTAATATCGAAAAAACAAACATAATGTACTTCCGACTCAAAAATAACTTAAAAGAGCGATTCAATATTACAATAAATGACACGCCTGTACCTCAAGTAAGCGAGGTTAAATACCTAGGGTTCAAAATTGATGCTGGTCTAACATGGTCTCCCCACATAGAAGCAATCTGCAAAAAACTCTCCTCAGCATGTTTTGCCTTGTCTAGACTTACCCACGGCGTCTCTGAAGACAATCTAAAAACATCATACTTTGGGTACTTTCATTCGATATTAGTCTACGGTGTGGACCTATGGGCAACATGTGCGGAACGTGAAAAAGTTTTTAAACTACAAAAACGTGCAATCCGTATCATGGCTAAAAAACCCTCAGACTACCATGCTAAGGAGTTGTTTTTTAAGCAGCTGAAAATTCTCACGTTACCTTCTGTATACGTACTCGAAGCATGCAAGTACATACGACGCAATCTCGAATGGATTCCCTCTAATCACCAAAAACTCCAGACTGTAACGCGTAGACGCAACCTCCTATACGTACCACCGCGACGTCTAGCAAAGTTTAGGAAATCCTTACACATAGTAGGCATAAAACTTTACAATACTCTAGACGAAGAGTTAAAAGCTACTTCGGACTCAATATTTGAGAAAAAACTTAAACTGATATTGTTGGACATGGCGTGCTACAGTATTGACGAATTCATAAACTGCTACAAGTCACTGACCCATCTATCCACCTGTTAAATAAATTATAAAAAAAATATTATACTAATTAATCTTAGATTG
The DNA here is from genome assembly GCF_910591565.1 of Cydia splendana. Lineage (NCBI taxonomy): Eukaryota > Metazoa > Arthropoda > Insecta > Lepidoptera > Tortricidae > Cydia > Cydia splendana. The sequence goes on from NW_026946900.1 coordinate 628,433, forward strand.
TATAATGTAATTTAATTCCTAAACCAATAACGACATTTTATCATTGTAAATCTTTCTCGATATGTAAAGTTTGTGTAAACAGAAAATGTTAAATGACGTGTAACGCTTGTTATCAATAAATAATTGATTGATTGATTGATTGATATTAATAGGTGCGGTGGCGTTCAATTCAAACACTTAAATGATTTAGCTCGCGAAATCTGGCAGTGGTGCGAAACTAAAAAACTTGTCGTCTCCGCATCATATATTAAATCTAAAGATAACTTTGAGGCAGACGAAGAGTCTAGGCGATCTAATATAGACACCGAATGGAGCCTATCCCAATCCGCCTTTGACACGATTGTAACGAATTTCGGCCGTTTAGAAATTGACCTTTTTGCGAGCAGAATTAATGCTAAATGCCCTAATTACGTTTCGTGGAAACGCGATCCCGAAGCCTTTAATATTGATGCCTTCACGATAGACTGGAGTGCCTACTTGTTCTATGCGTTTCCTCCTTTTTCACTTATTCTAAAGTGTCTACGCAAAATTATTAACGACCGAGCAACCGGAGTTGTCGTAGTGCCGTATTGGCCAAGCCAACCCTGGTATCCGTTGTTTACTAAATTATCGATAGGCAGTCCTATTTATTTCGGGCCTGATCATGACTTGCTTCTATCTCCTTTCAGGAGCAGTCACCCACTTTGGAAAAAGCTTACCCTGGTGTCATCTCTATTATCAGGGAAGCGTACTCAAGACAATTATTAAGTCCAGAAATAATTGATATATTAATCGCATCATTAGCAAAATCATCCTTAAAACAATATGATTGTGTATACAAAAAATGGTGGGGTTTTTGTGAGGAAGTAAAACATGACTTTTATACGATTGATGTTCCTGTAATACTTACGTTCTTTACAGCACAATTTAAAAACGGAGCAAGTTACTCTTCTTTGAGTAGTCTGAGATCAGCATTGGCCCTGATACTGGGTAAATGTCTTAGTGAAGACGAACGAGTAAGTCGTTTCTTAAAAGGGGTATTTAGGATCAAACCAAATTTGCCTAAATATCACAGTACCTGGGATCCAAATTCAGTACTTGATCATTTGTCAAACTGGTATCCCAACGAAAATTTGTCACTGGACAAACTTACAAAGAAAATGGTGGCTCTGCTCGCGTTGTCAACTGCACAACGTGTGCAGACGCTATCACTTATTCAACTATCCAGTATCACAACCAATGCTTCAGGTATAGAAATCATGATCAGCGATCTGATCAAAACTTCTGCTCCAGGACGCATTAATCCGCGGCTCATTATACCTTATTTCACAAACAAAGTACAAATATGTCCGGGAAAGACATTATCCGCCTACATAGAGATGACAAAACACCTTAGGAATCATCCTCAGTCAGACAAATTAATATTAACTATCAAAAAACCCGTACATAACGCTAGCCCGGCGACTATCGCCCGTTGGATTAAACAAGTGCTATCGGAAAGCGGAATAAATACTAATATCTTCTCCGCCCACAGCACACGCCACGCATCCACTTCGGCGGCTAATAGGAAAGGTATCTCAATAGACCTTATAAAACGAACCGCAGGATGGACCGGAAATTCATTGATTTTCGCGAAATATTATAATCGCCCCTTGACTAGTGTAGAGGATAGTGTCTTTGCGGAAGCAACTTATGATCATGTTTAGACGTAAGTCTTAGTCAAGCTTAGTTTATACCAATCATTAACTAACAATTTACCTAATAAACGATTGATTATGGATGTTCACTTTGTTATTTGCACCTATTTTAACATTGGCTCTAAACATCTACTTTGTAAACGTATATATATAAATCTCGAGGATGTACGTCGTAGTATAATTAATGGTTAAACGAACTTACCTTAAGTGAAGTTTGGCCATAATTATACAAGACGCACATCAGAAGAGATTTATAACCCTCCCAAACCCACGCACTTTCGCAGAAAGTAACCCCAAAAATGTATATTATCTTGTCTTCGTCTCTTAGATTTAAAAATATTATGTTTTACTAATGTAGTTATGTCCAGAGCAACTTGCGAACCTACTCGCACCAGTATTTTAGCGCTGAAGGAGGGTAAAAAGGAAAAAACTTTTCGATACCTACCCTCAACGCCACCTTATATAAGGCCTGACAGCACCTAGCGACCTCATTATTGTTCGTGCGCGCGCGACATTCGCACCTAGTATTAAAATAGATTCTACGAGTTGTTAAAGTGTTACTATGCCTAAGCGTAAAAGGGACGAGGCGGAAGAGGACAAATGGCGCAGGAAAATAAAAAAATACCAAGCAAAGTTAAAAGAAAAACAGAACGTTCACCGTGTTGTTTACTCGGACGATGAACATGATATAATTGAAGGTAAGTTCAAGTGATTCGTTCGTTGTGATAAAATATGCCATTATTTGATGTTTTTTGCTTCGAGCCAATACGCGATATTGGCCAACAGCCTTTTTATGCTCAGAGTTAATACGAGATATTAACCCGTAGCTATTTTTCCTTCACTGCATTTGTAGTGGAAAGTACAAATTTTATTTGTAAAACAAAAGTACCAACAAGTATTCTTGTGTACTTAAACGTTTGAATATACGTGATTAACCACGGTTTTTTTATTATGGCATTTTACAGATCATGAGGAATACGAACGAAACACGTGTTTTGAGCCTGCAGGTTCCGCTGCGCAATATGACGAGTACATGTACGATGATGCAATTGAAGGTAGTTATACCAGTATCTATAACCATTTTTGTATGGTTCTGTTTATTAATCACTCGTGTGTTAATTACATGCGTTTATTCTGCTAAATGCTTATTTATTAATTTCCAGATAAATTGGAAACGGAATCAGCTATATTAGCTGCCCCTGCTAGTCACGTGGTCCAATGTGCCGCAGAAGTTCATGCCGAAGCAGAAATTCCGGCGCCTAGTAATGCAGACGTGCAAAAGGATTTAGTTCCTGCCGAATTAAATACCAATGACGAGATCACCGTTGTCACCGAGGATTTTGATCCTGATTTATTACGAGCCTTAGGCGAGTTTGAGGCAGACACTGTTGAGTGGGGCGACAACATTCACGAAGATATTGCTAAACATTTTCAGCACATCCTTTTGAATGGGCTAAAAAAAGAAGCAAAGGAAGAATTAAATAAAAAATATTTATTTCCAAATAACGTACCTTTATCTAAAGCCCCAACTCTAAATCCGGAAATCGCTGCCATGCTGACCGAGGCATCTAGAAATAGAGATAATCGAATTCTCGCCAAACAGCAGCAGATTGGAAAAGCCCTTTCAGGACTAGGCAAGGCTATGACCTCTCTTTTGAAAAAGGAGCCTAATATAGCTGAAGCCATACGTACGTTAAGCGACGTCGGAAGATTAGTTGCCGACGCTCACTTCGCTGAAACTGAAACTCGTCGGTCTGTCGTAATTCCGCTGGTTGACAAATCGCTCATTGACCCTTTTAAAGATAGGAAAAGGGATAGCTTTTTATTTGGCGAAAAGCTTGGCGATTTAGTCAAAAGCTCCCGCGGCATCAAGAAAACTGGGCAGTTGATTCAAGCAGCACCCACAGCATCTGCTTCAAGTTCCGGTTTAAACTGGAGGCCCCCACCGTCACGCCCACGCCTACAGCGAGGCGGCCAGCTGCCGTATCCCGGCCGCGGCGGGGGGCTCCGAGGATACTCGTACTACCAGCCCAGGCGCCGAGCGCCCCCAGCCCACAACACAGCATTCCGGCGCCAGACGCAGCATCCGCCGCCAGGACCTCCGCCGCCGAGGCGACAAGCGGCGCAGTCAGCGCGCCCGTCAGCCAACCAGCCACAAACCTAGATCCACAGGTACATGCCGGTCGTTTAATAGTACATTATTGTCGAGGCTCGGAAGTAGCTACTTGCAGGCTGAGGATTCGTTTTAAACGGACGACCTTGGGAGTCCGTTTAATTGAATCCGAAGCCAGCAAGTAGCCTTCCAGCCGAGTCATATATAGTGCTTTTCTCAAAAATGGTGCAAGAAATATAAATATCATAGAAATATTTTACAAAAGCAACTTTCTTACGTATATATTTTCACAGAAAAAAGTAGACACAATTGAAAAAATTAGCTTTGCCGCCTTTTTATTTTTTTAATAAAAAAATAAAAGTGTATTTTTCTGCCGAAAATACGCCAACCTATTTGAGACAGCTAAATAGTCGCGGTACTAATCATCTGTTTGGCTGTTTAATGGGCCTGTGCCTTCATTTGATATGGCCATTTCAACTTTTAAAAAGTTTGGAACTCGACAAATAATGGAATTTGTATGCAACATTGCAGTCCCAAAATCGAGACTGCAATGTTTTTAACTTTTTAATTTTTGACTGACCATAAACTACGCGCTTCGCAACCTATTTTTTAAACGGCAAAGTCGACTTTGCCGTCCATTTTTGAGAAAAATATTTTTCATATCTCATGCTCTGAAAGTGGGTCGTTGTTGTTCTAAAAGGTGCGCAGAAAGTGATACGTTTATGCTCTAGCGCAGAAAAGTGGTGTACTCCTCTGCGTCCCCGTCCCACAAACAACTGGGCGGAAACAAAATGGAAAAATAGTGTCTTTATTTCCTCGCCTGGAACAATTGGTAATTGTTTAATTTACTAATCCCACGTTGATCCTTTTTTTATAAAAAATGATGTAAGTAAATTGTTAAAAACAAATTATTCTTGATTTCTTTCGTTGAATTCTATTTACTCGATTTCATAAGGCGGGAACCAAAAGGAATACACCAAAAATATTTTTTTAAACCTTACACTTGCGTAAATGAGCAAAGGCAGAATCTTATACAGCCACAGTTAAACGTTTGTACGATATTAAATTGGTTTTCAAAGTTATTTAGCACTATATTCATGAAAATTAAATAAAATACATAATAAAAATGTATTATATTATTAATTAAATTGTTATTTAATATTTAAAATACTTTTATTATATTATTACGTGGTGCGGCGCACCAAGGTCGCGGTGCGGTCCGGTAGTCTGTTGCGGCTTTTAGAACGAAAAAGTATAAAATTAAAAAGTAAGAGGCAATCCGCCTTATTTTCATACTATAATGAACAAATCATTTTAAAATGACTGCAGGTTGTTAAAAAATGTGTGTTTTCGTAAATATTGCAATCTAAATTATTTTCGCTAGGGGTATTAATCTTCACACATGTACTTAAAGTCTCCGATTGCAAGTAAGTCCTGAGGAAAAAAATCATGGCTGTAGGTCTATTGGGTAAGTACTTCAATTACTGATTTTGCGAAATTGCCTTGTCTTGTTTGGTTTCCTCGCATTCGATATGAAAAGTAGAGTGTTTAACTCGGGTGAAAGGCACCATTTCCGTCTCGGACTATTGGCGCTCTCACTGCGTTCGAGCGCCAAACTACCTCGACAGAAATGGATGCCTTTCAACCCTTGGTTAACAATCTACTATTTCAAATGCGTGGGAGTCCATAACTAATGATAAATTTATTCTAAATACGATACAAGGTTATAAAATTCCCTTTATAACCATACCTAAGCAAGATCCTAGAAATTACCCTAAGAAATCTTTTTCCATCTCTGACGCATCGCTGATTGATAAAGAACTATTACATTTAACTAATATCAATGCAATAAAAGAGTGTTTACCCGAACCGGGCCAGTTTATGTCTGATATCTTCCTTGTTCCAAAAAGTGACGGAAGTATGAGGTTTATTTTAAACCTTAAAAAATTAAATAAATATGTTCACACTGAACATTTTAAAATGGAAGATATCAGAACAGCGACAAAGCTTCTTACAGAAGGATGTTATATGATAAATATCGATTTGAAAGAAGCTTATCTGTTATTGCCTATTCACCAGTCGCATAGAAAGTTTTTACGTTTCTCTTTTAAGGATAAGATATATGAATTTATGGCTCTCCCATTCGGGCTCTCCTCAGCTCCGTATATTTTCACAAAAATATTACAACCGGTTGCGTCATATTTAAGAACATTAGGTTTTCAGTCTGTAAGATATCTCGATGATATACTTTGTATAGGACATACTAAAGAAGATTGTTTAAAAAATGCTAACCATACTATAGAATGCCTGGAAAAGCTAGGCTTCATTATTAACTACACTAAAAGCAATTTGATTCCGGGAAAAGAAAGTACATATTTGGGTTTTGTTTTAGATTTTAAAATGATGTGTTTAAAATTACCACAAAAAAAACGGGACAATATTTTAGAACGCACAAATAAAATGTTAAGTACTAAAAATATTCGTATTCGTGATTTCGCGAGTTTTCTAGGCACACTTACAGCTGCATGCCCGGCTGTCACATATGGTTGGCTTTACACTAAGTCAATGGAGAGAGCAAAATATTTAGCGTTACTTAAATCTAGTGATGATTACGACAAGTTTATGGCAGTTCCAGATAGCGTGCGTGATGACCTACGGTGGTGGCAAAATAACGTTTTGACAGCATGTAACCCTATTCAAAAGTATAACTATATACAAGAAATATTTACCGATGCATCCACTACCGGGTGGGGTGCCGCCTCGGATGGTGAGAAAACCGGAGGTCAATGGACTGACATAGAACGTAAGAATCACATTAACTATCTGGAACTGCTAGCAGTCTATTTCGGTTTAAAATCATTTGCTGAGGATAAAGTTAATTGTGATATACTCCTTCGCGTTGACAATACCACCGCCATATCGTATATTAATAGAATGGGTGGCGTGCAATATCCACACCTTAATTATGTGGCTAATATGATATGGAAGTGGTGTGAGGAAAGAAGGATCTTTATTTTTGCGTCTTATATTAAATCGTCCCTAAATATTGAAGCAGATAGTGAGTCTAGGAAAATTAATATTGACGGTGAATGGCAATTGCAAGACGAAGCTTTCATTAAGATTATTCAGAAGTTTGGTCGACCAGACATTGATTTATTTGCATCTCGCATAAATGCTAAATGCCCTAAATATATATCTTGGAAAAGAGATCCGTACGCGTATAACATTGACGCATTTACTATTAATTGGAAATCTTTTTTCTTCTATGCATTTCCACCGTTTGCACTTATATTAAAAACTTTAAATAAAATTGTTACTGATAACGCGACTGGTATAGTCGTTGTTCCTTACTGGCCTTCGCAACCCTGGTATCCCCTTTTTAAAACATTAAGTATGGGTGAAGTAGTAATTTTCCCTCCGAATAAATATCTCCTCTCATCTGCTTTCAGATCAACCCACCCGCTGCACCGACACCTTACCCTGGCAGCGAGCGTGTTATCAGGGAAAGCTTTGTCAAAAAAGGGGTACCAGAGTCGGCATTAAATGTCTTACTTTCCTCAGTAACACAAGGTACCAAGTCACAGTACTCTTCTAGTCTCAAGCTCTGGTGGCAATATTGTGAAGAAAATAAGGTTGATTTTTATGATGTTCAAATTCCATCATTGCTAGATTTTTTGTCTAAATGTTTCAAAAGTGGATCATGCTATGGTACCTACGCTAAATAATCATAGATCCGCTGTGTCTTTGATCTCATCTAATAATATAAGTCAAAACGAAAGTGTTAAAAGGTTCTTTCGAGGAGTTTTTAAATTAAGACCGTCTTTCCCTCGTTATAGTGTAACATGGAACCCTAGTACGGTATTAGATTATTTAGATTCTTTATCAAATAATACAATCGATTTAGAGAAGTTAAGTAAAAAGCTGGTTATGCTTCTTGCTTTGGCTACTGCTCAAAGGATCCAAACTTTGTCTTTGATTAGAATTGCAAATATAAAATTTTACAATGATAAGGTTGTAATTATCATAACTGATTTAATTAAAACATCGGGAATTGGGCGAGCACAACCAGTAATAGAGTTACCATTTTTTAATCAAAGGCCAGGTAAAGTCTATTTCAATAGAACTTGCTAACTATGTAAACAAACAACGTAACTTTGTTTTATCACTGTTTCTCTTTGAATTTTCACACCACCTCATCAAATACTATTGAAACCATACATATATACACTATTGAAACGGTCCGTTCCGTAAAATACATTAATATATAACTGTATCTTGGATATTTCATTAAAAGTTTAAAATGGGTTCATAAGTTAGGTTATTAGGACCTGTTGGAATGACGGTTTTGTTTCTTTTAAATTCTACAATTGTCTATGGGTAGTGTTGTGACTAAAGTTTGTGATATAAACCCGCTACACACTACCCAACCCACGCTCTGTAACTACCGCCGCGGTTATAAAATACATCAATACATCATTCTTAAGTACTAATTTGTCTTCTGATCGTGATTAAACAAATTAAAAATAAGTAACTACTTGTTTTTTACTTTTGGTATTTTATTATTCGATATGGTTTGACATTAGTAAAGTAGTAAGTAGGAGTCTTGCCCATCACTAGTAAATTCATCATTCAGAGACAATTTCAATATGGCGGTTTGTTTACATAGTTAGCAAGTTCTATTGAAATAGACTTTATATGCCCGGCTGGTACATTACAAAAATATATTGCAGTTACCCATAAGAAACCTTACAGACCTGTTTCATCACAGACGATTGGTCGGTGGATTAAACAGGTCCTCCAGGAGAGTGGCATTGATACTGGTATTTTTGGCGCTCATTCGACGCGCCATGCCACAACCACAACCTCCGCAGCTTCACGGGCTGGCGTTAGCATTGAGGTAATCAGGAAAGCAGCTGGCTGGTCTAACCAATCAGCTGTTTTTGCTAATTTTTATAATAGACCAGTCATCACTGATCCTTAATTAAGTAAATTCTATTGTGGATTATTTGTTAATTTAGAATAAATGCCATGTGTGATTATACTTGTTTTATTATAATTTATATACCTTTCGCTATACCTTTGATTTCGGAGCATTGATTTTTACTCTCTGAACATCTACATTAGTAAAACATAATATTTTTAAATCTAAGAGACGAAGACAAGATAATTGAATGATCAAACGAACTTACCATAAGTGAAGTTCGATCATAATTATCTTGTCTTCGTCGAAGAGATTTAAAAACCCTCCCTCCCTTTCTGGGCCCCTTAAAAATCAATGCTTACGTTATACTCTGAAAATAATGAGGTCGCTAGGTGCTGTCAGGCCTTATATATAAGGTGGCGTTGAGGGTAGGTATCGAAAAGTTTTTTCCTTTTTACCCTCCTTCAGCGCTAAAATACTGGTGCGAGTAGGTTCGCAAGTTGCTCTGGACATAACTACATTAGTAAAACATAATATTTTTAAATCTCTTCTACGAAGACAAGATAATTATGATCGAACTTCACTTATGGTAAGTTCGTTTGATCATTCAAAAATAGGCGCTTTGCTCTAAAAATAATGACGATTGCTGGCGATCAGTGGGAGCGCGGCTTGAGGGGCGGGGAAGGGAGTGTCAGTTAGGGTACTTTTTATTTTATGTTTCTTTGCTTTAAACATATTGTGCGATGCCTAGTACATTGAAAAATGAATACTACTTTGTAAACGTATATATATAAATCTCTTCGTATGTGCGTCTTGTATAATTATGGCCAAACTTCACTTAAGGTAAGTTCGTTTAACCATTAAAAAACAAACCTAAGGTATGGAAATCCTAACCTAATAGCTACCGTATATGTCAATTTCCTCCCGAGTTGCCGATTGTATTCAGGTAATACAACATTTTGTGCGAGGTGATATTCGGTGTAACGAGTGACGTATGGTTGTACATAATACGAAAATATTAAAACTGCAACGATTTTGTTAGGCGGTACTTACGTAAGTAGGTTATGAAATTCCAAACTCACGTAAGAGGAGTATTAAAGGAACTGTGACGATTACACAATAAACAGTACGACGCAACTACCCGCTAGCTTCACTCCGTGGAGAAGTGTCATGGCGTACGGGTGGCTGGCGGAGTGCACGAGTGATAACAGTTGTTTCATTTGATCACCCAGTACACAACGGAGCCTGGACGTCACAGATGGCGACGAGGGTAAAATATTACAAAAAAAAAAATACGGAAAGGGAAGGTAACGGTGGCGGAAAAAAAAACAAATCTAAGGTATGGAAATCCTAACCTAATAGCTACCGTATTTGTCCATTTCCTCCCGAGCTGCCGATTGTATTCAGGTAATACAAAATTTTGGGCGAGGTGATATTCTGTGTAACGAGTGACGTACGGTTGTACATAATACGAAAATATTAAAACTGCAATGATTTTGTTAGGCGGTACTTACGTAAGTAGGTTATGAAATTCCAAACTCACGTAAGAGGAGTATTAAAGGAACTAATGCAGAATTTAAATATTACTGTAAAAACGTAGATCTAGTACCTATACCTAATTTTATAGTTTTGTTTACAATCAATGTTAATAAAAACAATTATGTATATGCGCAGTTGATTTTGTCGACTGTTTACATAAGAACAGTGGTTAACTTTACAACTATTATTGAGTAAATAATTGATGGTACGCAGCTCGGGAGGAATGTTTACTAAGCAAAGAAGAAATATACGCGTGCTTATTACACTAACTCTTTGACAATGGCTACTGTGCGTGAGCCTGGTTACCAAATGTAAATTCAAAAATGTAATCAATGCAAGATAGATCAATAATTGGGGTCACTACAAAAAATAATGTACTCAGGTTACATTATTTCTATGATGTGGCACCGACGTATTAGCCATGAATTTTTCCATGAAATGACAGAAACGAATATGCTGATGGTTTGCGTGTTACAAATACAGATGGTACATGGTTTATTTTCTGACTCAAAATCGTATATTAGAATTCATATGATATAAAGGGTAAATAATCAAACTACCTTCGCGGAAATCATGATTATTTTGAGTTGTGTATTTACCGTTCATACTTAAAATATACGGACCTACTTAGTCGTGTAATTAAATACTAAGATATTTTTAAATGAGGGAACGTATAGAGAAACCTGCATATTAAGTCGGTATAGTTGTATACATTTTATGGACCTTATGTCCTAAAAGAAATATTGTTCGGTTAAAATAACCAGTTATAATCAATTGAAATGCTATTTATAGCACGATATGGGTATGAATCGATGTTAACTTGGTGTCGACTTAACATGTATTTATATATACATAGGTATGTGCTGTTTATGATAATAAACAATGCTAGCAGGTAACGGGCCAGTTAAATAATCAAGGACGGTTACGATGTCAAGTGAGTCAAGAACTATAGACAGCGTACTTAGATTGATAAATGCCGAGGGCTTTGTTATTGTTTTACTGTAGGAGTAGACACGTAAACTCAGCATCAAATGAATTGAGTAGTAAGTCGGAGTCAGATTAACAAGAAAAATAAATTGCAAGAAGTAAACTGTACATCACATCTATGCTGCAGTTGGTATAAGTAATAATTAGTAGGTTGAAACGTTCAACTGGTACTAGCAAAACAAATAATTAGTAGGTTGAAACTTTCAACTGGTACTAGCTAAACAAATAATTAGTAGGTTGAAACTTTCAACCGGTACTAGCAAAACAAATAATTAGTAGGTTGAAACTTTCAACCGGTACTAGCAAAACAAATAATTAGTAGGTTGAAATGTTCAACTGGTACTAGCAAAACAAATAATTAGTAGGTTGAAACATTCAACTGGTACTAGAAAAACAAATAGTTAGTAGGTTGAAACTTTCAACCGGTACTAGCAAAACAAATAATTAGTAGGTTGAAACTTTCAACCGGTACTAGCAAAACAAATAATTAGTAGGTTGAAATGTTCAACCGGTACTAGCAAAACAAATAATTAGTAGGTTGAAATGTTCAACTGGTACTAGCAAAACAAATCATTAGTAGGTTGATTATTCAACTGGTACTAGCAAAACAAATAATTAGTAGGTTGATTGTTCAACTGTTGCTAGCAAAACAAATAATTAGTAGGTTGGAACTTTCAACTGGTACCAGCAAAACAAATAATTAGTAGGTTGGAACTTTCAACTGGTACTAGCAAAACAAATAATTAGTAGGTTGGAACTTTCAACTGGTACTAGCAAAATAAATAAGTAGTAGGTTGAATGTTCAACTAGTACTAGCAAAACAAAAGAAATGATAAGCGAAATCATAACACTTACCTACGATACAAACAGAGAATAATTAGTAAGTTGAATGTTCAACTGGTACTGGTACTAACAAACCAAAAGAGTCAAATGTACCTAGTAACTAGTCTAGTAGACGCGATAGTGGTGGTTGGTACTAACGATAGGACCTTTTGTTATAGGTCGTCCAAATTAGTACAACATAGTACTTAAAAGTAAACTGACGCGATATAGTGTTGGTTGGTACTAACGATAGTATCTTGTTGTAGGTCATCCAAAATGTCCTAGATACCACCATTAGACGGATTCTTTAGCCCACCAAAACTTAATAGGGAGGCAAAATAGTCATAAACTGACATTATGTTAGTATAGAGTGACCTCCTGTTATGTAATGTATTTATTGAATTCGACATAATATAATAAGCAGTTTAGTGCCTCTGCCTACTGTTCCAGTTAACTTAAGGCGTAGGTATAGATGGATGGCCTCGGGAATAGGCATATCTACTAATGTAGATTCAGAGTAGATTTCAATTATGCAAAAAAAAAATACGCCAGTTGGAAAACATTTCCTGTCAAGTATTACAATTTAACCTTCTTCTAACCTATACCCGTATCATAAATTTACTGCATTTTGCAGATGTTCGTATGGGTAAGAACTTAATGTATCAGCTTAAATAAAAAACGAACAAAGTATATATAAAAATATATTATACGCCGACTTAGACGGTATTCCGGTTAAAGATTGTTGTAGCAATCCAGTTGGAACGGTTAGAAGACAGGTTAAATTATAGTTTAAGAGAAACAAGCAGGGTACCAGGATAAGAGTAATAATGCATTCTGCGTAAGTAGCCGTGGAAATTGTGGAACACAGAGGCCTAAACTTCCCAAATAAAACCTATAAATAGATGAGGATATATAATTGTTCAAAATCGTATATGATCCAGATTTCATATAATAAATCCCAATTCCAATCTATTTTAGAGCCGGAATACATGATCCTATAGAATAATAATCAGGGCAAAACTTAATTACAAACCCAAGTACAACAGGTACGTAAATAGACGCTGGGCCTACATCATGTCATGTAGTACCTAAAGTCAATGCTGTAAAAACTGAAGTGGCGATGCGGGGAGCCTTACACGGTGAGGAAGCACTGCTTACTTAACTAAACTACGAAACTATACCCAAGGCAACCATGACTAAGGTACTAACAGCAAAAAAAAAACCTAATGTCTTGTAAATAGACATACGACTTTTGTCGGTTAACAGTGTAGATACTGTAGATGACGAAGTCCCTTTTTAACTACCTAGGTAGTAGATACACCTACTCAGATGAAGATGAGTGATGTGTGTGATGTGATGACTAATTATAATTAAGTGTAATTAAAAAGGCACTTTGCCGGAAAATATATTTCCTTATTTCAGTCACATGCATAAACTTACAATAATTAAGGATGTCAAAACTCTTAGGTATGCGGTTGAGACAATACATACATTAGAAATTATACATAGTCTCAGAACCGATACATTAAATCAAAACAGAAACAAATAACTAAATACTGTGTGTAGGTACCTACACATTATAAAATAAAAACAATAAGTATTCGAATTAACCGTGATTTTGATCGCTCTCAATGACAGTTTGCCTGATGTTTAATTTGTTAAGGCTAACTAATTAAGTAAAACTAGTAGATCAAAGTTGTAGCTTGAACCACTTCATTGATCTACCCAAGAGTACACATTTATTGTACTAATTGAGCACTAAGACTGAAAAGACCAAAAACCTAGGTCTTATCATTTAGAAACGTTAAACGTAACGATAAAATGGTACCTAAACATTCGAACTGTACTCTGGTGTACTCAGTATTTCATGGGATCATGGTTAGAATAATGGAATTCCATTAGTTCGTTGGAAGATGTTTATTGAAGTTAAATGACATACTTACCAATGGCAGGATATAGGAAGCAGACATACAAGGTGTATACCTATGTTTCAGGTTTATAAAATATGTTGCAAGTAATTGAAATAAACCGAAAAAGAAGTGTATAAGTAAAAATAATAATATTTATGTGACAGTCTGACAGTAATTATTGTGGAAATAATAATACAATACTTACTGGTCACAATTCAATTGAAAAATCAGCTTTCAATTAGTAAGGTGTTACGTTATTTTCATAACATAAATTGTAATTATGATTCTTTGCATAAGTAAGTTGCTAGAATAATTTTACATTCGATATTATATTTGCTGTGTTACTTTTTGAGCAATAAAATGAATAAAATAAATATTTGGAATAATTGATGTCAAGATTATATCAAGTATTATAATTAAAGAACGATAATTACATATGTATGCAATGCAATTAATAATAATAATGGTCAAATAGGCAGGTAAATCTTAGTAGGTACCTAACAAATTAATAATATATAAATCTATTTGTATAGATTATAGTTTGCTTAACTTATTCACAAGTAAAACTAATCATACTTGACGTGGTACCTCTACAACGAATGTAACATTCCTACTTTATTTGACCTTGGATTATCTACAAGTATTTTAAATTGCATTATATATAATAACATCATACAAGACAAGTAAAACTGAGTCAATCAGTTATTGCCAATAAGTAACTAATGTCCAAGACGCTTGGCAAGCTTACAATGTTATTGTACCTAAATCATGAAATAGGTATTAATTAGGCAAATATTATATTGTATACTAATGAAAATACCTGGAAATGTGTAAGCATCAAAAGGAAAATGTAGTAATTAAGGCGTTTAAAGTAAATCTTTGAGTTATAAGCAATTGAATAAAAAACTCAAAACTGCAAATAGGAGAAGGAGAGGGACTGACACCTAAAAAGAAATTGTAAAAGTAAAATAATAGTTTTACAGATTTAAAGGCTTGCTAGTGTTGGAAAATATTTATTATTTAACTGTTGTAAAATGAATACATCCACACCTCGCCGAGTTTCTTACGCCGGTTCTTCTCGGGTCTGAGGTTAACCTTTCCGAACCGGTGGTAGTATACCTAGATTGGAAAAATAAATTAACCTAGCGAGTATAAGATAATACGATAAACTGAACTATTGTTGCATGATAAATATATAAAGTAAAATAAATAAATCATTATAAAAAGGGAGAGATGTGACGATTACACAATAAACAGTACGACGCAACTACCCGCTAGCTTCACTCCGTGGAGAAGTGTCATGGCGTACGGGTGGCTGGCGGAGTGCACGAGTGATAACAGTTGTTTCATTTGATCACCCAGTACACAACGGAGCCTGGACGTCACAGGAACTAATGCAGAATGTAAATATTAAATACTGTAAAAACGTAGATCTTGTAACTATACCTAATTTTATAGTTTTGTATACAATCAATGTTAATAAAAACAATTATGTATATGCACAGGTGATTTTGTCGACTGTTTACATAAGAACAGTGGTTAACTTTACAACTATTATTGAGTAAATAATTGATGGTACGTAGCTCGGGAGGAATGTTTACTAAGCAAAGAAGAAATATACGCGTGCTTATTACACTAACTCTTTTGACAATGGCTACTGTGCGTGAGCCTGGTTACCAATTGTAAATCCAAAAGTTTAATCAATGCAAGATAGATCAATAATTGGGGTCACTACAAAAAATAATGTACTCAGGTCAGGTTACATTATTCCTATGATGTGGCACCGACGTATTAGCCATGATTTTTTCCATGAAATGACAGAAACGAATATGCTGATGGTTTGCGTGTTACAAATACAGATGGTATATGGTTTATTTTCTGACTCAAAATCGTATATTAGAATTCATGTGATATAAAGGGTAAATAATCAAACTACCTTCGCGGAAATCATGATTATTATGAGTTGTGTATTTACCGTTCATACTTAAAATATACCGACCTACTTAGTCGTGTAATTAAATACTAAGATATTTTTACATGAGGGAACGTATAGAGAAACCTGCATATTAAGTCGGTATAGTTGTATACATTTTATAAACCTTATGTCCTAAAAGAAATATTGTTCGGTTAAAATAACCAGTTATAATCAATTGAAATGCTATTTATAGCACGATATGGGTATGAATCGATGTTAACTTGGTGTCGACTTAACATGTATTTATATATACATAGGTATGTGCTGTTTATGATAATAAACAATGCTAGCAGGTAACGGACCAGTTAAATTATCAAGGACCGTTACGATGTCAAGTGAGTCAAGAACTATAGATAGCGTACTTAGACTGATGAATGCCGAGGGCTTTGTTATTGTTTTACTGTAGGAGTAGAGTAGTAGACACGTAAACTCAGCATCAAATGAATTGAGTAGTAAGTCGGAGTCGACTAACAAGAAAAATAAATTGCAAGAAGCAAACTGTACATCACATCTATGCTGCAGTTGGTATAAGTAATAATTAGTAGGTTGAAACGTTCAACTGGTACTAGCAAAACAAATAATTAGTAGGTTGAAACTTTCAACCGGTACTAGCAAAACGAATAATTAGTAGGTTGAAACTTTCAACCGGTACTAGCAAAACAAATAATTAGTAGGTTGAAACTTTCAACTGGTACTAGCAAAACAAATAGTTAGTGGGTTGAAACTTTCAACCGGTACTAGCAAAACAAATAATTAGTAGGTTGAAACTTTCAACCGGTACTAGCAAAACAAATAATTAGTAGGTTGAAATGTTCAACCGGTACTAGCAAAACAAATAATTTGTAGGTTGAAATGTTCAACTGGTACTAGCAAAACAAATAATTAGTAGGTTGATTGTTCAACTGGTACTAGCAAAACAAACAATTAGTAGGTTGATTGATCAACTGTTGCTAGCAAAACAAATAATTAGTAGGTTGGAACTTTCAACTGGTACTGGCAAAACAAATAATTAGTAGGTTGGAACTTTCAACTGGTACTAGCAAAACAAATAATTAGTAGGTTGGAACATTCAACTGGTACTAGCAAAATAAATAAGTAGTGGGTTGAATGTTCAACTAGTACTAGCAAAACAAAAGAAATGATAAGCGAAATCATAACACTTACCTACGATACAAACAGAGAATAATTAGTAAGTTGAATGTTCAACTGGTACTAACAAACCAAAAGAGTCAAATGTACCTACTTGGTTGGTACTAACGATAGGACCTTTTGTTATAGGTCGTCCAAATTAGTACAACATAGTACTTAAAAGTAAACTGACGCGATATAGTGTTGGTTGGTACTAACGATAGTATCTTGTTTTAGGTCATCTAAAATGTCCTAGATACCACCATTAGACGGATTCTTTAGCCCACCAAAACTTAATAGGGAGGCAAAATAGTCATAAACTGACAATTATGTTAGTATAGAGTGACCTCCTATTATGTAATGTATTTATTGAATTCGAAATTATATAATAAGCAGTTTAGTGCCTCTGCCTACTGTTCCAGTTAACTTAAGGCGTAGGTATAGATGGATGGCCTCGGGAATAGGCATATCTACTAATGTAGATTCAGGGTAGATTTCAATTATACAAAAAAAAAAATACGCCAGTTGGAAAACATTTCCTGTAAAGTATTACAATTTAACCTTCTTCTAACCTATACCAGTATACCCGTATCATAAATTTACTGCATTTTGCAGATGTTCGTATGGGTACGAAATTAATGTATCAGCCTAAATAAAAACGAACAAAGTATATATAAAAATATATTATACGACGACTTAGACGGTATTCCGGTTAAAGATTGTTGTAGCAATCCTGTTGGAACAGTTAGAAGACAGGTTAAATTATAGTTTAAGAGAAACAAGCAGGTGACCAGGATAAGAGTAATAATGCATTCTGCGTAAGTAGCCGTGGAAATTGTGGAACACAGAGGCATGCCTAAACTGCCCAAATAAAACCTATAAATAGATGAGGATATACAATTCTTCAAAATCGTATATGACCCAGATTTCATATAATAAATCCCAATTCCAATCTATTTTAGAGCCGGAATACATGATTTTATAGAATAATAATCAGGGCAAAGCTCAATTATAAACCCAAGTACAACAGGTACGTAAATGGACGCTGGGCCTGTCATAATACATCATGTCATGTAGTACCTAAAGTCAATGCTGTAAAAACTGAAGTGGCGATGCGGGGAGCCTTACACGGTGAGGAAGCACTGCTTACTTAACTAAACTACGAAACTATACCCAAGGCAACCATGACTTAGGTACTAACAGCAAAAACTCTAGTGACCAGCAGTTAACCTAATGTTTTGTAAATAGACATACGACTTTTGTCGGTTAACAGTGTAGATGACGAAGTCCCTTTTTAACTACCTAGGTAGTAGGTACACCTACTCAGATGAAGATGAGTGATGTGTGTGATGTGATGACTAATTATAATTAAGTGTAATTAAAAAGGCACTTTACCGGAAAATATATTTCCTTATTTCAGTCACATGCATAAACTTACAATAATTAAGGATGCCAAAACTCTTAGGTATGCGGTTGAGACAATACATACATTAGAAATTATACATAGTCTCAGGACCGATACATTAAATCAAAACAGAAACAAATAACTAAATACTGTGTGTAGGTACCTACACATTATAAAATAAAAACAATAAGTATTCGAATTAACCGTGATTTTGATCGCTCTCAATGACAGTTTGCCTGGTGTTTAATTTTTTGAGGCTAACTAATTAAGTAAAACTAGTAGATTAAAGTTGTAGCTTGAACCACTTCATTGATCTACCCAAGAGTACACATTTATTGTACTAATTGAGCACTAAGACTCAAAAGACCAAAAACCTAGGTCTTATCATTTAGAAACGTTAAACGTAACGATAAAATGGTAAAGTACCTAAACATTCGAACTGTACTCTGGTGTACTCAGTATTTCATGGGATCATGGTTAGAATAATGGAATTCCATTGGTTCGTTGGAAGATGTTTATTGAAGTTAAATGACATACTTACCAATGGCAGGATATAGGAAGCAGACATTCAAGGTGTATACCTATGTTTCAGGTTTATAAAATATGTTGCAAGTAATTGAAATAAACCGAAGAAAAAGTGTATAAGTACAAATAATAATATTTATGTGACAGTCTGACAGTAATTAATTATTGTGGAAATAATAATACAATACTTACTGGTCACAATTCAATTGAAAAATCAGCTTTCAATTAGTAAAGTGTTACGTTATTTTCATAACATAAATTGTAATTATGATTCTTCGCATAAGTAAGTTGCTAGAATAATATTACATTCGATATTATATTTGCTGTGTTACTTTTTGAGCGATAAAATGAATAAAATAAATATTTGGATTAATTGATGTCAAGATTATATTGTTCAAGTATTATAATTAAAGAACGATAATTAGATATGTATGCAATGCAATTAATAATAATAATGGTCAAATAGGCAGGTAAATCTTAGTAGGTACCTAACAAATTAATAATATATAAATCTATTTATATACACTATTGTTTGCTTAACCTATTCACAAGTAAAACTAATCATACTTGACGTGGTACCTCTACAACGAATGTAACATTCCTACTTTATTTGACCTTGGATTATCTACAAGTATTTTAAATAGCATTATATATATATTAACATCATACAAGACAAGTAAAACAGAGTCAATCAGTTATTGCCAATAAGTAACTAATGTCCAAGGCGCTTGGCAACCTTACAATGTTATTGTACCTAAATCATGAAATAGGTATTAATTAGTAAAATATTATATTGTATGCTAATGGAAATACCTGGAAATGTGTAAGCATCAAAAGGAAAATGTAGTAATTAAGGCGTTTAAAGTAAATCTTTGAGTTATAAGCAATTGAATAAAAAACTCAAAACTGCAAATAGGGAAAGAAGAGGGACGGACACCTAAGAAGAAATTGTAAAAGTAAAATAATAGTTTTACAGATTTAAAGGCTTGCTAGTGTTGGAAAATATTTACTATTTAACTGTTTTAAAATGAATACATCCACACCTCGCCGAGTTTCTTACGCCGGTTCTTCTCGGGTCTGAGGTTAACCTTTCCGAACCGGTGGTAGTATACCTAGATTGGAAAAATAAATCAACCTAGCGAGTATAAGATAATACGATAAACTGAACTATTGTTGCATGATAAATATATAAAGTAAAATAAATAAATCGTTATAAAAAGGGAGAGACGTGACGATTACACAATAAACAGTACGACGCAACTACCCGCTAGCTTCACTCCGTGGAGAAGTGTCATGGCTTGCGGGTGGCTGGCGGAGTGCACGAGCAATAACAGTTGTTTCATTTGATCACCCAGTACACAACGGAGTCTGGACGTCACAGTAATCATGGAAGTTTCACTATTTCTGTAAAATTTATTTATTTCTACAAACAGCTCAGTAATACTAAATCTAATTTCAGCAAACAGACTTTAGTAAATGGAGCATTAAACAAAGTTCAGTATTTGTTACAATCCATTTTTATTACTACTAAAATTCTCCGATTTTTACTAGTAAAGTTTGTGATTTTTGGAAAAAAGCATCTGTGATTTCAAGTTATGATTTTAGTAAATGTCTCACTTACATAGTTTTGTAATATCTAAAAAACGAGTTCGCGGGAATAACATTACCCCATTTAAAATAACAATTCAGTTGTTACTATAGCGACATTACAAAGTTTACTGGTATTTAGTAGATAGACTTGTTGTGTTTATGTTCATTGTTGTACCAATCACTAAACGAGTTTTGTAATACCAACACAGCGAAACGAATGTTAGTGATTTTAGTAAAATTTACTACTTGCTACGTTCATTTGGTTAGAGTTAGTATTGTGTCGGATGTCGGGCGGGCGTGTCTCGTGTCTTCTTTGTTTAAAACATACTTAAGTTAAATAATAAATTTAGGATATATTGTGGGCCATGGACATATTAACCCGCGACCTACTGTGTAGTTGGGGTCTACAGGAAACAGGAATATATTGTTCTGCAACTTCGAGCTAGCTGTTGTTATTCTAGTGATAATGACATCATAGGTAAATCTAAACTGTTTGCAATTCCAACCTCCCTAGCACAGGTGTGCCGCGAGAGCATGTTGCGCGCGTAATAACTACTAGTCTCTTTCTGACTGTATGAATAAGAAAGGAATGGGTAGAATATCTCGACAGGCTTTTATAGTGCCTCTTTAGTACAGAGATATACTACCAAATGCTTTTTTATTCATACAGACAGAAATAGAGACGGGTAGCTACCACGCGCGCGACATGCTCTCGCGGCGCCCGTTTGCTAGGGTCGGAGGAATTGCAAACAGTTTAGTTTTTGCCTGTGACGTCATTATCTCTAGAATAACAACAGCTAGCTTGGAATCGCAGTACAGTTTAGTAAAACCTATGACGTCATCGTCTCCGATATTGCTAAAGCACGCTTAGAATTACAAAACGGTTAGTTTTCACCCATGACGTCATCACCTCCGATATTGCTAAAGCACCTCTCGGAATAACAAAACCAAATTTCTGAAATTACTCTAGCATACTTCAAATTACAAATATAGAAGTTGTATTTCCTACTAAATGTAAATTGCAAAAGGCAATTTGTTCCTATTAGTTGACTCTCCTTGTCCCCGGATTAAGTTTTATTTTGTAATTCTAAGTGTGTTTTTGTTAGTTTTTTGTCTCAGTGAAGGTCGTACGGTTTTTGGCAGTTGCAGCAGTTCAAAAATCTCCCGTTGGTTACTTCATTCAAACATCCTCCACAGCTTGCCATTGTGAATTCTACTGTACGCCTTGGGAATAAGGTTCAAGTTCCAGCGAAAACCACTAACACACCGTTCTTGCGCACGCGCAGTTACTAACAGCTGATTCGCTGTCAGCGGGCAGCTGACCCGCACTGGTGATGTTATAAAGTTACAGTTGGTTCACTAAACACCGATTTTAAAACTGTGATTTCTTGCCACTACAACATTTGCACACCATACAATTGTTTAATTTGAGTAAGCACTGATACTAGGCTACGTGTTTATATCGAATTAAGGTTCCAAAAATTACGTTTTAGTTGGTTTTTCAATAAAAATCACGGAGCGAGCGAAAAGTGCGTATGACAGTTCTGACGTTCGTCACGTGACCTCCACGTTTACGGAGCTTTTAAAATATACCTACCACCACCTTCCTAGATGGCGCCAGTTCGGTGAGCGAGTGCATCGGGCGGAGGCCCGACGACACCCAGGTCACGTCGCGACATTAAAATGTCGTAAGCGCTGTGAAAAATTCGTGTTGCTTACGTCGGTACGGAAGCGGGGCGTGAACGTCGCGACCTAAACGTGTAAGCGCCGTGAAAAATTCATGGCCCTTACGACGTTTTGCTCCATGCCCCTTCGTTCGATCGGCGCGGCACCGAGTAGGTACACTTGCACCGGTTGCTCAAAGCCACGAAAATAGCAAACCGTGGAGCGCACCCGCATGACGTCATGCGATTAGACAAGAGACTCACGCTCACGCCGAAGATAACAGCCGCGCTACTTTGTAAAAGTAACAAAAAGTGACAGGGTGGCCTCCAGTGGCGAAGGTCGGATTCGAACCGGCGCGTCTTTAGCTAACCGGGCTAATGTCATTGTCTGAACCTCTAGGCCACCCTGTCACGGTAGAACTGGTCCCAATTTCTCGACTATATGTGAGCCATATCTTAGTCAGACTGGGTATTATGCGAATTTCGCGTGTATCGACGCCAATTTCCTACGGCTCGCCTCTTACGTACTGCTCCTACACCCCGCTCCCCTGTGCCCCGCTCCCCTCTACTATATTTTTGGTTATAAAAGAGCATGTTCAGCCATATAGTTCAGTGAAAGTAGCTAAAATTACGGCATAATTAATAGAAGACTTTTTTTAATTGGGATATGTACGTTGACGACCGAAGTTATTTTTCATCAACCCTCCCCTCCCCTCCCCCCTCTGCGTCACCCCCCCCACACCCC
The DNA here is from genome assembly GCF_910591565.1 of Cydia splendana. NCBI lineage: Eukaryota > Metazoa > Arthropoda > Insecta > Lepidoptera > Tortricidae > Cydia > Cydia splendana. The sequence goes on from NW_026946900.1 coordinate 651,433, forward strand.
CGCAAAGGGTCCAAAACCCAGTTTTTCTAAATGTTTAAGAAAACCGTTCAAGATACAGAAAAAGAGTGTAGGAACGAAGTGATCCTTATTAAATTTTCTATTAATCTCTTATACACACTATATTGCTATCACTTATAGTTTTTGCGCAATACGTCACGGAAGATGCTATTTTTAGCATTTTCAGTGTTATTTTTCTTCTAATGACTTTTCTCAAATAACACTTACGATATCATCCACATAGTGAATAGAATCAGGCGTTACTTCGCGGAAATCCATACTAATTAAAACCAAAATATTACTTTGCTAATCCGCGAAAACTCTATTTTTCGCGGATTAGCAAAGTAATATTTTGGTTTTAATTGATATCATCCACGTTTTTAGGGCTCCGTACCTCAAAAGGAAAAAACGGAACCCTTATAAGATCACTCGTGCGTCTGTCTGTCTGTCCGACCATTCCTCCCCCCACCCCCTTTATCTCTAAAAATACTGGGCCTAAAATTTGGAAAAAAATACACAAGATAGTACTTTACCTATAGATAATAGGAAAACCTATTAGAAATGTGCAGTCAAGCGTGAGTCGGACTTATGTACGGAACCCTTAGAACGCGAGTTCAAGTCGCACTTGACCGGTTTTTTTTTTATTAAGTAAATAGTTATTTAAAATGGGTATTATTTATTGAAACAGTTTGTGTTTGTGGGACGGTAAGCATGATAAAGACATTGAAAGGAGAGTAAATGCTGGAAATCGTGTGAATGGGGCACTTAACGCTTTTATGAGCAGCCAGAAGCTGTCGCAAAAAGCACGGTTGGCTGTTCGTAGAGGGGTGTTGGTGCCTACACTTATGTATGGTAGCGAAAGTTGGGTATGGCAGAAGAGGCATCAGAGCCAAGTGAATGCAGTGGAAATGAGAGCGCTGAGAAGTGTGTGTGGTGTGAGACTGCAAGATAGGATTAGGAACAGTGATAAGGGAAAAGTGTGGACTGAATGTAGATGTAGTGACTAAAATTTTCTCTGATCAGATCGGGGAAATCCTGAAGAAAGGCCAGGTCAAGAACACTCTAAACCGGCGAGCGTGTATGAGGAATGTAATGAAAGTGAAGGAAGCGAAAGAGGTATGTCAGGATCATAGCAAGTGGAAATCCGTGGTCTCTGCCTACTCCTCCGGGAAATAGGCGTGATTATATGTATGTAACTATATGTTATTTATTATTAAACTACTTCATTTGACGATGCTATGCCATTTTTAAAATACATCGCCTTCAAATATTTTTAATGTCAGCTAATATCGTTATTAACCACTTGTCTGTATATGAAACGGATCCTGACCGAAATTTATAGGTACAGCACAACCGAGGGTGAACCCACGATTTTTGATCACCACACACATCTTCTTCCTCGCGTTAGTTGTCGCTTTTCGGTGAAGGAAAACATCGTGAGGACTAATCCCAGTAAGGCCTAGTTTCCCCTCTGGGTTGGAAGGTCAGATGGCAGTCGCTTTCGTAAAAACTAGTGTCTACGTCAAATCATGGGATTAGTTGCCAGCGGACCCCAGGCTCCCATGAGCCGTGGCAAAATGCCGGGAACAACGCGAAGAAGATGATGAACTTTTCATGTGTGTGGTGGTCAAAAATCGTGCGTTCACCCTCGTTTGTGTTGTATAAAATTCGGTCAGCGGGCGCAGCACGGTTCCAATTTTATCGCCTATCACTATGCGCGTCCCATTCGCACTTACATACTTGTTAGAGCGTGACAGGCATAGTGAGGCAACATAGAGGTACAATAATAGAGAGGAAACGGGGGAGGGGCCAAATGACCGAACGAGATACTCTTATGGAACTTTCAGTAGGAGTAGCAAGAAAGCGGTACTATTGCTTGTCCTTGTCACAGTCTCACTTTTTGTTTGTTCCCCACCATACATTTAGTATGGGTTATGGTGGGCAACAAATAACCTACCTACCTTATATGTGAGGCAAGCTATAAAAACGCGACCGTGCGGTCTGTTTCACAGTCAAGTGGTTAATAGTAACGATGTTCGGTGAGCTTAAAAATGTTTGAAGACGATGTATTTTCAAAATGGCATAGCATCGTCAAATGAAGGAGTTTAATAATAAATAGTACACCATTTTAAAGAACATATTAACTATTTATTTAAATTAAACAAAATTTGGCGATATCGTAAGTATATTTTGAGAAAAGTTATCTTACAAAAGAAAAAAAACGTAAATTCTAAAAAAGTTGCATATATGGTGACAGATTTCACAAAAACTATAAGTGATAGCACTATAGTGTGTATAAGAGATAAATAGCAAATTTGCTAAGGATCACTTCGTTCCTACACACTTTTTCTATATCTTGAACGGGTTTCTTAAAAATTTAGAAAAACCGCGTTTCGGGCCCTTTGCGGGGGTGTGGGGGGGTGACGCAGAAAGGGGAGGGTTGGGGAGGGTTGATGAAAAATAATTTCGGTCCATAACGTACATATCCCAATTGAAAAAAGTCTTCTATTAATTATGCCAAGTTTTCCATATATTTTTTTCCAGAAGCAACGTACTAATAGTAAACAGTCATCTTTACGCTTTCCCACTAGAGTGTCACATCGTGTTGAAATAATATTCTACAACAATGGATCCGCAAGCTTCATCACATACCAAATGTAAGTTTCTTTTTAAGTATAGTTGTATCATACAATTTTTTTTAGTATATCAACTCTGTTCTGTCTTTGTAATTTAAAAATTCTCAATTGGGAACACTTTTTGCTTACTTTTAATATAAACAATAACAATATTTTTCTTACATCTTCCCCAGCTGACATTAACAGTACCATCACCACTTGGTGCTGCCAGTGCTGGTTGTCCACGACCTCAGGCGGCGGCGGCGGCTATGACGGTGGCTGTAGCAGCTCCACTTCACAAGCGCCACCAGCACAACCGACACCAACAGCAAAGCCACAAGACGATGGGGACAACGGCCACGGGAGCGATTCCAGCGATGAAATGGAATCTTTTTATCAAGAATGTAAAAACGAGTGGATGAAAGCGTTCCAGAAGAATACTCTGATTAGTAAATGGCGTCTCCCCATGCCATTTCACACATTTAGAGCGGAAGTAGCGAGATTGTTGAAACAAGTACATGTCGAAGGTCACCATGACGATTGTCATGTTTACCGGTTAATTGTAATATTTGTAATGTGGGATGATTTAAACGATGAAGTCGAAGAGACAGTGGGAGACGCTCAAATCAACTATCAAGACTGGATTGTCTTATTAGGCGGTGTTACAGCGGAACTTTTTTCACGCGCAGTGTTCAATACGAAATCTTTTAATTATTTAATCAATGTAATATTTTGTGTGGTAGGTCCAAACATAATAGCTTCCGGTGATTATGAATGTATGTAAGAATCCTGGTACATATAAAGGTGACGGAGCATTTTTTTTCTACTTTTCATTGTTTAATTTTATGAATATATTTTATTGTACACGTATACTACATAATTAATAATAAATATATAATATTACTGAATATATGGATGTTTTATTGAATGAAACCTCATTGATTTAGAGTAGATAAATATTTATTGAGAAAAAGAAAATAGTTACACAATGTTATCTTTATCTATCCAACTTTTTTCATTTAAGCCAAGCCATTTTACATACACTTTATTTCCACGACGTTTCAAAACTTTTTCCACTAGATAAATGTCATTGTGTTTAGTTTTCTGCAACTCTTGTTCATAGAAACATCCCGAAATGGGTTGGTGATTGGCGTCTTCAAGTAAATATGTCACTGGATTGGTAGTTTGCACTTTAGTTATTGTAAATATCTCCGTTGTCCAATTGCCGGTGTAGCCTTTCGCGAAAGCGGATTTATATTTACTAATTCTCACGTGTTGACCCACCTTGAACTTGGCACGTGGTTTAATCTTATTGTTATCGTAGACTTTATGTAACAACTGCTTAGAGTTGTTTTTATTCACACTCGCCGGCGCCATACCAATGGTACGATGCGGTTTGTTATTGTGATACACAGAACACCCGACTAGAAACCTAATATTGGCCATTTTGTTCGCGACGCAAATCACCAAACTGTGAGGCGCGGGAGGGGTGCTCCCGGCGTTGCGATTGGTCGTGGCGCGCTGACACGTGTAAGCGTAGGGATGGGACATGTTCATTACTTGCAGTGGTACTGGTACCAATGGTACCGTAATCTGTTGCGGTAAAATAATTGTTATCAATAAAGTCCACAGATTAATTACTTCAGAATATTCATACAATATAATCATTCATTAGATACTTTAAAAATGTATCTAAAAATGTTACTTTGCATATTATTAATGAGCTAAGATTGTAAACATAAGAAAAACTGTAACGATTTCGATGAAATTTGCTATATGGGGGTTTACGGAGGCGAGGCGTTTTAACTCTAGGAAAACGCGCATTTTAGATTTTTTATGTTTGCTGTGCAAAGCTCGGTCTCTCAGATATTCAGTTTTTATTAACGCTGTTTTCTACAGTAGTACCGTTGAGGCACCACGTTGTAGTATATTCACAAATATGTATTGGTGTGGGTAGGTTTTTAGAAATAATAAATCAGTCTATATCCAGCTGTCTTGTGTTTACTTCATGGTGACAGCGGTGGGATATAGACTGATTTATTATTTCTAAAAACCTACCCACACCAATACATATTTGTGAATATACTACAACGTGGTGCCTCAACGGTACTAACCTATGCGTCTCCCACATCATCTCATCACGAGATATAGGACGGTGATGATGCAGGGTGTTCTAGCGATGACAGTGTTTACGATGATGTAGGTGAGTCACTCGATACCGCCCCCGGCACCGCGGTGCAGGACACGCGTTCTCAGACCGGTCAGCCTGTTCTTTCAGGGCCTAATGAAAATAGTAATCAGCGCTTACCGCGGGCTGCTGCAATCGAGGCTAAGAAAAAGTTAAAGCAATAATAACCAATGTTAAATACCGGTAGGTATATTACATATTTACCTGTAGCAATCATGTATATCATAATTTTATTACAGTACTCATGTTAGCAAAAATAAAACCATGAATACGACGCATAGGTTATTCTGAAATAAACCTTGTGTATATGAGAATAAAGAACACGTTCATATAAGAACGATTAAGCATTGCATGTGATAGTTAAGGTATGTACCTAAACTAATAATTTAATGTTATGTTGGACCTTATGAAAGTATCAAAAACAACAGTTAAAATCTATTAAGGACCAGTGTTTTACTTAACAACGTAACATTACTATTCTGTAGCTTTTGTTTTGTTTGTAAAACTATTTCAATTATAACGCAAGTGTGTCATTATTAAGTTGGCATACTTAAAAAAAAATATATATATATATATATATATATATAAGGATAGGATAGATACACATAAAAAATATATGTAAGTATGGTAAATAAGTTGTGGGCGATATTCATAATTGTACGGCCACAAAGTAAGATTAAGATTATAGATACTGCATCTCACGAAGGTAAGGTGGCTAGTGAAATTAGACCTTGATAACATAATAATAAAAGTGAAAATCAAGTCTCTTCGTGAAATGTACTAGCTATAATTATAGTGTGTAATTCTTAGCATAATTACTGTATTCTAAGTTGTTAAAACTTGATAATAATTAGATAGCTTAATCAATTCATTAAGAGGGAGATGTAGTATATTCACAAATATGTATTGGTGTGGGTAGGTTTTTAGAAATAATAAATCAGTCTATATCCAGCTGTCTTGTGTTTACTTCACACGTCACTGACACAAAGGCAAAAGCCGCTATACACCAATGCATGCATGCTAATGAAAAATACTGTATTATTTTCCTAGTCTAATTCATACTAAACAACCATGCATAATCTATTTAAAGCATCTAAGTACCTACGTTTACGAATAAACCGACGCGACAATTTTGTATATGATCCCAGCACATCTGTAAAATTAGTTTGGTTACGGCAATAACATAAACAAATATAAAATAATATAAATGTGTAATAAATTTCACATTTCGTCGGAGTCCATTTCAGTTCATCATCAGGTCCATCTCGTGACCCAAGACCTTACTGCTCACCTAGAGGATTCTAATAAACCCACACAACATGTGTCTATCACAAACCAACACCGATTTCCCTCGCACTTCTTCAAAGTTCATCATCAGGTCCAGCTCGTGGCCCCCCACCTTACTGCTCACCTAGAGGATTCTAATAAACTCACACAACATGTGTCTATCACAAACCAACACCGAGTTCCCTCGCACTTCTTCAAAGTTCATCATCAGGTCCATCTCGTGCCCCCCCACCGTACTGCTCACCTAGAGGATTCTAACAAACCCACACAACATGTGTCTATCACAAACCATCACCGAGTTCCCTTGCACTTCTTCAAAGTTCATCATCAGGTCCATCTCGTGACCTAACTGCTCACCTGGCTTCTTAAAAAAAAAATTACATCATTCATTTATTATTAATAAATCAATCATGAATTTCAAAAATACACTTTGGTGGCAAACGCAGCCTATGGAAACTATACTACTAACTAATGGCGCTTGCAACTAGGAGAATGTCACATGGGCGTTGCTCTGAAAACCTGCTAAAATATGATCATTTTCTTATTTTGATGCTACCTCAATAATGGTACTACTAACTAAAAACTAAACTACATACTACATATACCCACTAAGATAAACTACCAACTACCTAATTAAAACTATAGATTTTACAGATCAATTTTATTTATTCTCAATTAAAAATGAAAGAGAATCACAATTATCTTTTACATTTCTTAAAATGGTACAATATGGTTCGAGCGAAAGCACGAATTTACCGCAATTGACAAAACCATCACCGTCACATCACTAGTTGTTGACGTGAAAGGGATAGCACATTGCATTTTCAAGTTGACGGAAAAGGACGGGCTACTTCACTGCCGCTCAGTACAACCATATTGACCAGTATAAAATGAACCCCGCGGACAAGAAATAATTTTCAACAAAATAGTGATTTTGACTTACCTGTGGAATGTTATTCCATCTGTTTTATAACTGGAAGTCTTAGATGACTTGCCACACCATTTCACACTGCAAAATCCCATGATTTGAATAAATTGAGATTTATTTTCGTAAACACGCGCACACTGTCAACAGGTCGTGAATTTGGACGCAACTGATCGGAGCGGCGCGCGTGAAATATTTTATAAGCGCTATTGCTCGCACGAGTGGAGGCTGCGAGTCGTCCTATAAGCTATGTCTATAGGGGTTGGTCTGTGTTGTGATATAATCCCACTTCGCTTATCAGTTGTAGCCACGTGTAGGATCCATTCATGCTAAATTGTTTCCAAATCCAATGTTTTAAGGTTCTAATTAGTCTTTCCACTATGGAAGCTTTCATGACGCTATAGGTAGAGTAGTGATTGATATGGTGACGTTTCATGAGCGATTTAAACTTGACATTGAAGAATTCCTTGCCATTAGGGCTTGCATTCCGGAATTCCGGAATATCGAAATTCCGGAATCTCGGACAAATTTTCCGATATTACAGTTCCGGAATTGATACCACTCAATATCGAAAATTCCGGAATTGGATATAAGTACTTTTTGTAGGTTTTAATACGTTTATTATTAAAAATTGTTAAGAAACTACACCGTACGGGTGTTTTTTGTCGTTATTAAGTGCTTCTTAGTCATTCAGTGAACTATAGTATAGTATAGGTATATTTTAATTTTCCGTTTGCTAAAGCAGTGGACAATATGGGCTCATAATAAAAAAATAAAAATACAAAAAAGCAGAGCGATTTACTTGCTTAGAATAGTCAGAATAGTCGGAATCATACATAAGCGAATTTGTAGAATTGATATTTAAAAATATTTGGACTTTTTACCTTGAATTCAGAGAGAAAGAGGTTTTCTCTATTAACGATTTCGAATCCTGTAGAAGCACATAATATATGATATTATGAATCATAATTAGGAACTAGGAAGGAAAAAGCCAAACTTAGACCTTCAACTTCTTAAACAACACCACTACCTACTAGGTTATCAATCAATCAATCAATCAATCAATCAATATTTTATTTGTCATAATACGGTTTACATGGGATCTTAATTTAATTTAAAGTAGTACATGCGTATTCAACCTGCATGCAGGTGTACAAATATTGCAACGTTTTATACAATAATAGGTCAATACATTAGTAATATTAATGTGTTTACATATTATCGCATCCGCCGTTAGGAAGAGTAGGAAGCTATTATAGTTAACTATTTTATAAAATTATGCATCGAATGGTTTGCTAGCAACTATAGTTTCCCCAAATAAATACCCCGTATCATAGAAGTGAATGACAGCGACCATTTTAATAAGGTGGTAAAATGGGTGGTAAAGAAAACGTACCTACTTCAAATTAAATTTCTCTTAACCACTCACTTGCTTTTGGTAACTGTAGCTACCAGCTGTCACCCTTATTTTATTATAATAATAGAGGTCACTGAAAAAGATCAAGCATGTGAGTGGTTATACAATATTAACTTTAATAAACGTAAAGTATCAGAATTTCACATTTTTGTTGTTTTTTACTAAAAAATCGAATAAAAATATGATAAAGCCTAATTCCGGAACCAGTTCCGGAATTCCGGAATTGGCATCCAATATCGAAAATCAGTTCCGGAATTGAAAACCATCCGATATTGCAAGCCCTACTTGCCATCATCTGATTGAATATTCTTGGGCTTTCTCCCGTCTTCACTTAAAATTCTGCTCATTGCTTTTGTAACATCGTCAGCGCTCTTGGAGTTTAGCGGTTGCATCCAACCGTATTTCGAAAAGGTATCAATACACACTAGAATGTATTTATAGTTGTTGTTATCCTTGGAGTACTTTTGCATATCAATTAGATCAATTTGCCATGTGTCATCGAGCCCCCTCTGAATGAATCGGCGACGTGGAAATATTTTTCTCGCATACTTGTGTATTTCGTTGACTACTTGAGCTTTACTCATTTTTCTTCAATGTAATACACTTTCCTGGAACTGTTGCCGGAGCCGATTGTGTTTGGGGTGGAGTTGGCGTAGTAATTCTTTCTGATAATTTTTCAAGCTTTACTCGTAAATCTTTTAAATCTTTAGTATTTGCCTTAATTTTTGCGTTTAAAAATACTACTTGTTCATCTAATTCAGCTCTACAGATGGCATCAGTTTTGAGAAAAGACTTGTGAATTCCCGCCACCCGTCTATTTTCAAAATTTACTAAATCTCGTTCCACTTTTATGTCGTCACGTATTGTAGATTCGCTACCCAAGATTGTCCAAACTTGTTAAGAGGCATTGTGAAAGTGACCGATGGAGGGAGCCCCATTCGTATTTATAACAAGGTAGCAGCAAAGCGGGAGGAGTAGGCTTGACACAAAACAGGTCTGTTTTATTAGATAACAGCTTTAAAAACAGCAAACAGAAGAGGGTCTGTTTCCTTACTTTAATATTATACCGCTCTCGGTCAGTTCCTCAACGATTGCATGATCTCGTTCGAATGAGAGGTGTTGCCAGCATTCTGTGATGCTATCAAAAGCTGTAAACGGCTCACCAGTTCGTTTGGGTCATCCCAATAGATGTAATCAGTTTTTGGGTAAAAAGTTTTAGTTGTTAATATATCTCTTCTACCAGAGTTCAAACATCCACCTTCTTTATGTTTCTTTGATTCTTGCGGTTGTTTAATGTAGCGCAGATACTTTAAACTTCTATCTCCACTCAATTGGCCGTTGGGTGAGAATCCTCTACGATGAGCGTTTGTCATGTCTAAAATCTTATTGTAATCCTCTACATCTTTTTTCATAATTATATTATTGTTTGGTACTCGTTTAAAGACAAGTTCCAACAGTCCAGGAGTCATGTTGAATCGTGCATCTTTAACATATAACACGTCATCAATGAGTTTAACTCGACTATTACCAATATGCATTTTATCATCCTCGAGATAAACACCAAATGGTATTTTTGGTGTTTTAACAAGATGTTTAATATATTTATTTTGTAAATCATCAATACTACTATCACCAACGCCACCTTCATCAAGTTCAAGAGCCGACTTCATATCGTCATCATCGCTAGGCTCTTCATCTCCCCCTGTTTTTCTTTCATCATCTTCATCATCATCATCAGAATCTTTAGAATCATCATCATCATTATCAAACTGGTGTGTTTTTGTTGTAGGATTATTACTCCACTTGATCAATTTACTATTGGGTTCTTCGGTTTTGATCAGATATTTCCCTTTACGTGAACGTTGTGGCAATGGTGTGGAGGTTTTTATCAAGGGGGATGAGGTTTATTCATAATTGCTGGTTTAGCATTATCATCATCATCATCATCACGATTCTTATTACCCTTGGATTCCAAAACTTTATTCATTAAAACATTGAGCGGCTTTGTGATTGGTTCAAAGGTTTGCGCTAGCGAAGTGTCAAGCGATGTCTTTGTTAGGCGCAGGTCGTGAAAGGAAACGCCAAACATAAATTTTAAATAAAGAACTATATTTCCACTTCCATTCGAGCCAAAAGGTTACCGTTAAACTAAACTTAATAATTTTCTTACTCTACCTACATATGTATCTAAATGTACGGTATGTATCGTACATAATGCCAGCGCAGCAAAAGCTTACATTGAAAGGAATTAAAAAACTTATACTAATAAATTGTTGCCCTTATTGACAACCCTAACCTAAATGCTTTTCATCCAATTACAGGCAGGAGCTAAGCTTATTGACAACCCTAACCTTTTAATAGCTTTACATACAATTTCAGGCAGGAGCTAAGCACCTATACAAGCTCTAGGTTTTATTTATATTTAGGTATGCAAAAACTTCTATTTTTAAATTAAAACTAAGCTACATTATAGACTGACAATCGAGGCCTGATTATAATCCCCTTTTTTTAACTACATGTTAAAATTTGAGTATTTATTATTTTTACAGATTTAACCAGTCTCAATTGGAAGTACAGATATCTTATGAATACTAGTTTTGATAATAGAACCTTTACTGGTTCTGATGGAAAGTGCTCTCACTTTACCATCCGGACCAGGGAAGGTATCAACAACCCTGGCCATCGGCCATCTCAAGGGTGCAATATTGTCATCTCTGAAAAGCACTAGCACACCAATTTTTATATTATTACTTTCAGTACGCCATTTTGGACGATTTTGTAACTGTACAAGATATTGTTTGTGCCATTGTTTCCAGAAGCTTTGCACCATTTGAGTGCATTGTTGCCAGAATTTTAAACGATTAGTTGGTACATGAGTGCAATCACTCTCTGGGAATGAAAGCAATGAGTCACCAGTCAAAAAATGGCCTGGGCTTAAATAAGGCATTTCATTTGGGTTAGTTGTAGGCAAAGCCGTTAAGGGTCTTGAATTTAGAATCCCTTCAATTTGAATGACCACCGTATTTAAACCTTCATATGTCAGAACTGTTGTGCCCACAACTCGCTTTAAATGATGCTTGACGCTTTTGATTCCAGCCTCCCACAGTCCACCAAAAACAGGGCTGTAACTCGGTATAAACTTAAATTCTATTCCCAGTTCGGCTGCATAGTTTACAACTGTTTGCTGGTGGTCTACAGTAGACTGCAATTTATACAATTCAACCAACTGGTTGCTGGCGCCTTTGAACGTGCTTGCATTGTCACAATACACAACTGAAGGCTTATTTCTACGAGAAATAAATCTTTAAAATGCGCTTAAAAACGCCTCTGTAGTCAAATCCGATACCAATTCAATATGGACTGCCTTTGTTGTAAAACATACAAACAATGCAATGTACGCCTTATACAATATAGGTTTTCTTACACGATACATTTTTATAGTGAATGGGCCACCATAATCTATACCCACTTTCTTGAAAGCTCTACAAGGATTTACTCTATCATGGGGAAGAGAACCCATCAATTGTTGGGCTTGCTTCGCTTTCAATTTGAAACAAGTTATACATTTGTAAAGTACATGTCGCTCCTTGAGAAACACAGTGTCATTAAGCGAAAAACGTGTTTTTTTGGTACAGAGCTTTAAAAATTTCGAAATCTTCAAACGTCTAAAACTGCCGTACTAGTGATAAAAGTAAGATTTTTTTGCTATGTTTTGTTAGATTTTTAACTAAGCTTGTTAGCCATTAGAGTAAATTGTGTTTTTTGTTGTTTAATTTCTGAAATAATTCAATTAAAAGAAAATTTTAATGTCACTTTTCCGTTTAATTTTGTTTAATGTCACTTGACGTCTTCGCAATATTGATTCGATTTCTGGAAAAGTGACACTATATCCAGTTATTTGAAATAACTTAACCTTTATTTCAATGAAAAAGCGTAAGTAGAATCATTTTACATGGATGTCAATTAATATTTATTAGAGTAAGCGATTTTCAGTCCCAAAAATTAGCAAATTAGACTATTTTTCCTTTATAACTAGAGTATTCTTAGCTTGTTTTGTTTGGCCATATTTTTACGATCTAAACTTACTTAAATAAACAAAGGGGAGGGCAATCATTGAGGGATGGGATGTAAGGGGCCCGAATGCCATGTTACGGATCCCAAATCAGCCTCTCCTGCTCGTGGTCACCCTGTTGGCGACAAACGAGCCTCTGGCGATCCAACAACCCGCACTGGACCAGCATGGTGGGCTTATGGTCCAATCTCATTTGAGATGTACGACTCCTCGTTACGGCGCTAAGTGCCCTGTAAAAGTGGTGCTAAGAATCCCCGGGAGGAAGATCCCCACAAAAAGATTTTAATGGCCCATGCAAGAAAAAAGAACTCCAACACCTAAGATAAAGGCCAAACTTTGATTGACGAAGAGCGTCTCACTGAACTGAAACACGGCGTAAAATAAATGAATGGGACGTTGTGGGATTGTCAGAAGTTCGACGAGAAGGCGTGAACCGTTTACCATTTTGGAACAGCCAGCGGACAATATGGAGTAGGCTTTATCGTCAAAAAGAAGTGGAAGGACAACATTGTCGGATTATCTCCGACAAGGTGGCTGTGTTGACGTTAAGTATATCCCAAAGTCATATACATTAACCCCAGTCAAAACCTAGGCATCAACATCTATACATTGCGATGATAAGATTGAAGAATATTACGAGATTATGACTCCCTAAATAAATCTAGCGATGAAAAGCAGGAAACATGGACCATTGTTCTTGGTGATTTCAACGCTAAAGTCAGATCAAGCACAGATTGGATAACGCCGACATAGTTGGACCACATATGGCCCTACCGTACCGTACCGGTACCGGACCGTAGTTCTCAAGTAGGTCAAAACATGAGCGTAAGGTAATTCCTTCTTTCTCAAAAAACCTCAAAGTCGCTGGACCTGGAATTCACCTGGCGGAATATCACACACGAAATTGACTACATAAACTTATATATTTTCATGTGACAAAAGTTTAATTAGAGATTTATTTAGGTAGGCCACTAAATTGACTACTTATATATTTTCATCTGACAAAAGTTTAATTAGAGACTTATTTAGGTAGGTACGTACAATCAATTGGTTTAAATTTAGTTCCGATCCCAGACCCGTGAGAGCAAAAATAAAGTTTAAGACTTAAATCCACCGTAAGCAATTAATTCATATATACCTAGGTAAAACACCTAAACAGAGACACACTCTTATTTGTATCCACGCTCAGTTTAACTTAGAATTACGAAGTAATTTTGATACCTTGCAAGAAGACACCACAAATACACATTCAGAAGTTCAAATTCAAAATAACATCATTTTATAAATACATAGTTTAAAAACAGCCAGTAGCAAAATTAAACCAACCCGGAAAAACAACAAAAAACTCACAAGCGACACATTACATTATTAGAACTAGCTCTTCTGATGGGGGTACAATTATTCGTCATCATCAGTATTAACTTTATTAACAGTATGAACTAAAAGAGTAGTATTAACTTTAGTAAAATAGCTTTAAAACTTTGTTGTCTTGAATTGCGTTAAGACATTTTCTACTGTAACAGAACAATAGTTTTATGGGTAATGAATAAGTGATAATAATAATTAATGTGTGTTTTGTGTCACCTTGTCAAAAATAAAATTGGAACATAACAGACATCTCAAAAATAACTTGCTATTTTTGATTAATGAAATAGTATCACACAACACATAAATAATATTAAATTATAATTAGTAAATATGGGAATCTTATACATACCAACTAGGGCTTGCAATATCGGATGGTTTCCAATTCCGGAACTGATTTTCGATATTGGAGTCCAATTCCGGAATTCCGGAACTGGTTCCGGAATTAGGGTTTATCATATTTTTATTCGATTTTTTTGTAAAAAACGATCAAAAATGTGAAATTATGATACTTTACGTTTATTAAAGTTAGTAATGTTAAAGAGAAATTTAATTTGAAGTAGGTACGTTTTTTTTACCACCCATTATACCACCTTATTAAAATGGTTACAATTATTCACTTCTATGATACGGGGTATTTAATTGGGGAAACTATAGTTGCTATTAGACGTGCGCGCCGCCGCGGCGCGCCGCCGCCATAAGGAGTCAGCGCGCCGCCGCCGCCGCCGGTAGTTTAAAATTCGCGCCGAAACAAAACCCGCAAGAGGGTACAAATTTAAAATCAATGGATATAAAGCGCGTGCAACGTGCCTAGCTTTAGCGTTCCGACTGTTCCGTTTTTTTAATTCAATGCTTGATTTATTTTAACCCTTAAATCGATAACGTACACTATACTGGACATCCCAAGAAAAAAATTCTGCACCAAATATTAAAGCATAGCGTTCCTTTCGGGACTCCCTCTGGTCGCATAACAACTTTTGTCATATTTTTAATTGTCATAACACTTTATGCATAAAATTGTAAGTCATAAAAATCTTTAGTCAGAATTATTCCTCAGCATAACTGGGTTTTTGTCATAAATGAGTTATGTCATAATTTTTATAGTCATTAATTTAATTCGCATAAAATTTTAAGTCATCTGCTTGATATCCATAATTGTTTTTCGGTCGAAGTATTGCAGTGCATAGTACTAATAGAGACATAAAAAATTAAGTCATATATCTAAATATATGACTCTGGTCATAATATGTTTTTTTTTTTTCATAAATGTTACAAAGCATGAATAATAAATATAAAAGAGGAGATTGAAGGAGAGGAGCCCCCTCCAGTAGGAGAAACGGTTTTATAAAATAAACTAATCATAATAGGTAGGTTAGGTTCGTTAGGTTTCTTTATATGCCCGAAGGGCAAACTACGCAGAAATAGGAGCCCCGCGTGAGCGGGGCTCCGTCGAATTAAGTGTTAGGGAAAAGGTTTTTTTCGAGGAGTTGTTGAGAGGCTAAAATTAGTTTCTTGAATTATTTATGTAAACCATTATGGTTGAAAATGATTATGCTACAAAACGTTATACGTAAAAACATTATAAGTATCGATAAATATGCTTTTAGCTGGTATGACATTTGATTCCTTATAATCAAAACCTATATGCACAAAAAATATATGACAACTGCTGAGTATGTCATCAAATATTATGGCCAAAAATGTATGACACAATATAATATGACTTTTCATTTGTATGCGCAATGATGATTATGACACAAGCTGTTATGCGCATCAAAGATATGACCTAAACTTTTATGCAACCCAATATGGACCCGTTACTTTCCTCTGGTAGCGTACTTACACTACCAGGAAACTACGACTACTACTACTACTTGAATGATATGTTATTTTTAAGTAAGTAAGAAAATATTGGGAACCAGTGTGAACCTAATTTTTTTGTCAAAGTCCTACAGAACGCAGAACTTGCAAGGAAGCATCCGACAGACTGACATTTTCCCCTTTTTTCATTTTTTTTATATGACAGTAGCGATAAAACGTGTAATAGGTTACTAACTGGTCTGTTTTTTACGTGGCAATATGATTTACATAAAAATGTTTTGTGTTTATGGGTAAAAACAAGTGTAAAAAGTGTAATGTCCAGTATTTTGCCCGTTGTCGATTACACGGCACTTTTGCTAAGTCCAATATGTTGGACGTTGTCAAGTATGCGAAGAGTAAAATGATTAAATTTTCTGGTAGTTTTTGTGGTAAATAAATTAAATAGAGGGATGTTAGGTGTTTCGAAACGTTCTAAAAAGTCATTACTTGCGGTAATACAACGTAATGAACCAAATAGATAAAAAAAAAATATATTTATGGATTTTTTTTCCTGTGGATGTTTTTATGGATTTTTTTGTCCTGTGTGTGTGTGTGTGTGTGTGTGTGTGGATTTGTTTTCATCAAGAGACAGACCCGATTTCATTTGAGAAATTTATTACGAAAATTTTGATAAAAGTGCATGCATTATTGTAAAAACCATTGCTCATATGTTACTGCTTCCTAGGATACCCCGCTAAGTTAGATTGAATGTGAAATAAATGACGTCAATGACTGGTAAAATTTTACCACCTACGAGCTATAAAGTTATTGCAAAAATATATAAATAATAGGTTTTACTTACTTAAATTTATTACATAAGTTGACATTATCAGTAAGTGTATTTCTAATTAAAAATTAAATTTTATTTAAAAAAACATGAATTGGACTAAAAAACCCTTATGCACATACAGTAGGTACTCTATACTCGGCGTGACCAAAATACTGGACGTCTTTTCACTACGCGGCGTATCTTTTTATTTACACCGAACATAGCAACGTCCAACATAGGTACTTGACATATGTTTTTTTCAACATTATAATTAGATATTTTTTATATTGTAAGATTCATTAAAATTACTAATTATTAGAAACAGATTTAATGAAATAGAGTTGAATAATCTCTATAATTTAATAAATTTAAAAGTAACGTGATTGATAGTTGACCTTTGTAAATAGAAGGTAGTTGGAAGAAAGAATAAAAGACGACTGGCATGGCGGTTAACGGGCATTCGGTTACGGGCAGAGGTGAAGGGAGGACGATTGTGAAGTGAGGTGATTGGAGATTGAACTGTAACGGAATATTGTGATCAGGAAATATATTGCTGTTATGGAAGAAGGAATTTTTATTACAGATCAGAAGTGGTAAGTACCTACAAGTCAGTATGGTATTCCTGAATGTATTATATTATGTAGGTATTAATATTAGAACTGATTGATTTAAATCTTAATTGCCCAATTAAGTTGTTACAATAGTAACAGTGGTGTAAAATTATTATAATTATATACCTATACATATATTAGTAACACTTATATTGGTTGTTGTTTAGTTGAAATTAATGATCATTTCGTATATCCTATGTTAGGAAGTTTATGTTTAACGGGCGCTTAGAAACAAAGACACCGTTAATTTTATCAAGAACAAAATAATTGGGTAAACCCATTTCGGCCTAGTCGTTCACTCGAGAGCATTATACTGCAAGTTTTCTCTTCAAGACCAACAGTTAGGTTTTCTTAGTGTTTGCTGTAATGACTATCCATAATATAATTAAAGCATTCATTACATCGCGGGTAGCGTGAAACCTTTGGAACACCGTTTTATTTTGAATAGTTCGGATACCTTTATGATTATTTACAGGTGTAGATCGGATTCTTTTAGTCTATGTATGTACCGCTTATTTGGTTACAACTTTTACCATATTTTCAATATATTACTTATCAATACGTCAGTATTATATAGGGGGTTAAGTGTTTTCGAAATTATAAACTACTCAGACTGTAAATAAGTAGGAATGATACTTTTACTGGTAGTTACCGACCCGCCGACCTAGCCGGAGTTACAATCGCTGTCGCTTCGACAACGAAAAGCATTATGTATCTATATCACTCTTCCATATTAGCGCGACAGTGACAGTTGCGTTCCGATCGCTACGGAGCGTAAGCGATTGGCATCTTGGCTACGCGGCCCGTTTCGTATTCCGGATCCCGTTTCGAATATCGGATCCATCTCGCGTTCCTGGATTTGGGTCCGTGCCGGATACTGGAACCGTGCCGGATGCATACCTGATTTGTGCCGGATGAGTTCCGGATTCGTACCGGATCCGTCCCGGACTGGTGCCGGATCCGTGCCGGATTGGTACCGGATCTGTGCCGGATTAATACCGCATGTATATCATTTGCCGGATTCGTGCCGGATCTGAACCGGATGCGTGCCGGATTGGTATCGGATCAGTGCTGGATCCCGAATTTGTTCTAGATTCCGTTTCTGTACCAGTTTTAGAATTTTCTCGTTTCGAAAAGCCTGTGTTCCGGATCCGTACCGGGATACGGATCTGTTTTGGATTTAAGATCTGTTTTAAACGTCCCGCATTCTACCCCGGAAGCAGTAACGTAAATTAAATAAATAAATAAAACAGTTGAATTTAGCTTAATAAGAACAATTTATATTTGTCTACTATTAACAATCCAAAGATTTAGAACTCTTCCATTGTTGGTGTTGTTTTCGAGTTCCAGACTATGGACCATGAGGAAAAAAACATCCAGGCGGCGCTTGAAAACTCCTGAGCGTGACCGAAAATCGAAATCTGATGATGGACAAGAACGTCGAAGCCGAAGTCGCAACCGCCGCCAGTCCCCGAGGAACAACAGACGGAGTCGCAACCGGCGAAGCCGCAGCAGCGGCAGACACGGCCGAGGCAATGAGAGGTGGCTTCGAAGATCAACACGGAAGGACAACACGGCCAGGATTGCTTTCACGTGGAAGCCGCACAGAACAGGAACGGATGGCTTGTATATCTTTGTCGTCTTCAGTTGTAGATTTTAATAGATGTCGTTTATTGCTTAAACTGCGAATATTTTGGTACAGTACCTTAAAGTTATTTGTATTGACGAAAGTTGTCTCGAGGTACGGGTTCACAGATTATGGGGGTGGAATCGTTGTCCAGGCAATGCTGTGGTGTCCTGTAGTTCGCTCAAGTTAGTTGTATGGGGCTCGTTAGCCTAATTTATAAGTTTTGATCTTGGTTGTTTCCTCTTTTGGCAAAATGTGACGTTAACGCTGGTAAAGGAAAGACTAAGTTACGTTTCTTCAGTATTTGTTCATAATTTAGTATATTAAAAAAAAAAAAAAAAAACAATAACGATCGATGCGCTATACGCTATACACCGATATTAGTACTTACCTACGTAATAATGGGTTGAGCTAGGGCAATATAGGTTGATTGGCGCTGTGGTATATCCATGATATTTCGAAGATATTTAAATGAGTGTTAGGTTATTTCCTGACACTATTTAACTGTGATTTGAATGTACGCTGTAAAGTTGAGTTTCTCATCTTCCTCTGTCGGTTGTCAGTCTTCTCATCCAGAATAACACCTAAGTACTTTATAGACGAAGTTTTCTATTGTTTTACAATTACATGACGTCTGGTAGGTACCAGTGGTAACTAATATATGAATAAACTTTTGACACATTTAGAGACCACGAGGCGGAAGCAGCTGTTTTATACACGCACACATATCTCGTTTAGTCTGCGTTGTATTGAAGCCAGTTCGTCACCAAAGCTAGACCGCTTTCTGTGAAGGCGCTTACTGCATCCCAGGAAGCACCGTGAAATAGTATTGCCGTGTCATCTGCGTAGCACAACGTCTGCATTGGTCAGATCCAAGAAAGTCAAGTCGTTAATGTAGATTAGAAACAAAGTTAATCCAAGTATATGTAAAGTTGTTTGTTTAAAATTACCGACTTGTTCTTTAACCCTAACACATGTGTGCGGCCTGACAGGACAGTTCCGCGTATCCGGGAAATCTACAATTTTCTAATTATTATTAGAATAATTTTAATCGACGGGATTTTTTTTTCAATCTTATAAATCTTATAATGTTGGCGGGATCATTTTGGCTGGTGTTGATTGAATAACCAAGGTTGGGCCTACACTAGTAAAGTATTCATTATAACCGTGTATTGATTCGCTTTCAGTATCCTTGGTTTTAAGAAGTTCGTTGCATTTTAAATATTTTAGCTTGGTTATTGTAGCAAGCAAAGCTCTGCTGATTGCTGTTGATCAATTCGTCAATTGTGGTTGGTGCAACTGACGCTTTAAGTGGCCAGTAATATAACGATATGATGATAATACCTACATATGATGATAAGTATAATATTATCGAATTATAAAATTGCTGGATTATTTTAATTAATGAGTTATGGATTAATGAGTTACGGATTAATGAGTTACTGGATTAGTGAGTTACTGGATTAATGAGTTACTGGATTGATCAGTTACTGGATTGTTCAGTTACTGGATTGATCAGTTACTGGATTGATCAGTTACTGGATTGATCGGTTACTGGATTGATCGGTTACTGGATTGGTCAGTTACTGGATTGATCAGTTACTGGAGTGATCAGTTACTGGATTGATCAGGTACTGGATTACTGGATTAATCAGTTAATGAATTATTGAGTTATTGGGTTATAGAGTTATTGGATTATAGAGTTATTGGATTATAGAGTTATTGGATTATAGAGTTATTGGATTATAGAGTTATTGGATTATAGAGTTATTGGATTATAGAAATATTGGGTTATAGAGTTATTGGATTATAGTTATCGGATTATAGAGTTATCGGATTATAGAGTTATCGGATTATAGAGTTATCGGATTATAGAGTTATCAGATTATAGATTTATCCGATTATAGAGTTATCGGATTATAGAGTTATCGGATTATAGAGTTATCGGATTATAGAGTTATCGGATTATAGAGTTATCGGATTATAGAGTTATCGGATTATAGAGTTATCGGATTATAGAGTTATCGGATTATAGAGTTATCGGATTATAGAGTTATCGGATTATAGAGTTATCGGATTATAGAGTTATCGGATTATAGAGTTATCGGATTATAGAGTTATCGGATTATAGAGTTATCGGATTATAGAGTTATCGGATTATAGAGTTATCGGATTATAGAGTTATCGGATTATAGAGTTGTCGGATTATAGAGTTGTCGGATTATAGAGTTATCGGATTATAGAGTTATCGGATTATAGAGTTATCGGATTATAGAGTTATCGGATTATAGAGTTATCGGATTATAGAGTTATCGGATTATAGAGTTATCGGATTATAGAGTTATCGGATTATAGAGTTATCGGATTATAGAGTTATCGGATTATAGAGTTATCGGATTATAGAGTTATCGGATTATAGAGTTATCGGATTATAGAGTTATCGGACTATAGAGTTTATTGGATTATCGAGTTGAGTTTATTGGATTATCGAGTTGAGTTTATTGGATTATCGAGTTGAGTTTATTGGATTATCGAGTTGAGTTTATTGGATTATCGAGTTGAGTTTATCGGATTATTGAGATGAGTTTTTTGGATTATTGAGATGAGTTTATTGGATTATTGAGATGAGTTTATTGGATTATTGAGATGAGTTTATTGGATTATTGAGATGAGTTTATTAGAATTGAGATGAGTTTATTTAATTATTGAGTAGAGTATTGGATTATTGAGTAGAGTTTATTGGATTATTGAGTTGATTTAATGGATTATTGAGTTGAATTATTGGATTATTGAGTTGAGTTATTGGATTATTGAGTTGAGTTATTGGATTATTGAGTTGAGTTATTGGATTATTGAGTTGAGTTATTGGATTATTGAGTTTAGTTATTGGATTATTGAGTTGAGTTATTGGATTATTGAGTTGAGTTATTGGATTATTGAGTTTAGTTATTGGATTATTGAGTTTAGTTATTGGATTATTGAGTTTAGTTATTGGATTATTGAGTTTAGTTATTGGATTATTGAGTTTAGTTATTGGATTATTGAGTTTAGTTATTGGATTATTGAGTTTAGTTATTGGATTATTGAGTTTAGTTATTGGATTATTGACTTATTGGATTATTGGGTTATTGGATTATTGGGTTATTGGGTTATTGGATTATTGGGTTATGGATTATTGGGTTATGGATTATTGGATTATTGGGTTATTGGATTATTGGATTATTGGATTATTGGATTATTGGATGATTGGATTATTGGATTATTGGATTATTGGATTATTGGATTATTGGATTATTGGATTATTGGATTATTGGATTATTGGATTATTGGATTATTGGATTATTGGATTATTGGATTATTGGATTATTGGATTATTGGATTATTGGATTATTGGATTATTGGATTATTGGATTATTGGATTATTGGATTATTGGATTATTGGATTATTGGATTATTGGATTATTGGATTATTGGATTTTAAAATTATTGGATTTTAAAATTATTGGATTTTAAAATTATTGGATTTTGAAATTATTGGATTTTGAAATTATTGGATTTTGAAATTATTGGATTTTAAAATTATTGGATTTTAAAATTATTGGATTTTAAAATTATTGGATTTTAAAATTATTGGATTTTAAAATTATTGGATTTTAAAATTATTGGATTTTAAAATTATTGGATTTTAAAATTATTGGATTTTAAAATTATTGGATTTTAAAATTATTGGATTTTTAAATTATTGGATTTTTAAATTATTGGATTTTTAAATTATTGGATTTTTAAATTATTGGATTTTTAAATTATTGGATTTTTAAATTATTGGATTTTTAAATTATTGGATTTTTAAATTATTGGATTTTTAAATTATTGGATTTTTAAATTATTGGATTTTTAAATTATTGGATTTTTAAATTATTGGATTTTTAAATTATTGGATTTTTAAATTATTGGATTTTTAAATTATTGGATTTTTAAATTATTGGATTTTTAAATTATTGGATTTTTAAATTATTGGATTTTAAAATTATTGGATTTTTAAATTATTGGATTTTTAAATTATTGGATTTTTAAATTATTGGATTTTTAAATTATTGGATTATTAAATTATTGGATTATTGGATTATTAAATTATTGGATTATTGGATTATTGGATTATTGGATTATTGGATTATTAAATTATTGGATTATTAAATTATTGGATTATTGGATTATTAAATTATTGGATTATTAAATTATTGGATTATTGGATTATTGGATGGAAAAAAAAGACGGAAATAGAGAATGTTATGTTGTGATGAGACACGTTTGTGTCATGAGAGTGATTCAGTAAGTAGCACATTAAAAAAATAAGAATGGAATCAAAAAACAAGAGAAATAATGTGCTACACGTAAAATTTGATTAAAAAAATGGTATGTTGTGAGACACGTTTGTGTCATGAGAGTGATTAAAAAAAAAAAGACGAGAAATAATAAGTAAAAAAAAAACATAGCAATCGAATATGTTAAGTAATGTACTTTATATGTATTGATGCATAAAAATTATTGTATATTGTTGTATAATTATTGAATAGAAATATTTCGATGGATTTATTGGATTTGAAATAATTATGTGAAGATATAGATTAATTCAATAAATAATAAGAAAAATGTATATAGACAGACAAAGAAATTGTATTAAATGGGTAATGAAGGATTAATAACTTTCTTACTGAATGCCCGATGATTTGACATGCCGAGTGTAAGATTAGATGACAGACGCGATTAGTATGACTGTGCATGAGGACATGCACAATGTCAGGATGGGCGAGTGTAAGATTCATTAAAATTACTAATTATTAGAAACAGATTTAATGAAATAGAGTTGAATAATCTCTATAATTTAATAAATTTAAAAGTAACGTGATTGATAGTTGACCTTTGTAAATAGAAGGTAGTTGGAAGAAAGAATAAAAGACGACTGGCATGGCGGTTAACGGGCATTCGGTTACGGGCAGAGGTGAAGGGAGGACGATTGTGAAGTGAGGTGATTGGAGATTGAACTGTAACGGAATATTGTGATCAGGAAATATATTGCTGTTATGGAAGAAGGAATTTTTATTACAATATACCAAAAAAACGATGTAACACAGTTTTTTTTTAGATTTTTTCCCTTGTTGATTTAGAGTTAATCTTGGTTTTTCATTATACGTATATTGAAAAGTTGAAAATCCCACGCCGCCGGCGTTACGCCGCCGCCATGGATTTTTTCGTGGCGCGCCGCTGCCCCATTTTTTTCTACCGGCGCGCACGTCTAGTTGCTATCAAACCATTCGATGCATAATTTTATAAAATAGTTAAATATAATAAAATAACTTCCTACTCTTCCTAAGCTAGTAGGTAGTGATGTTGTTTAAGAAGTTGAAGGTCTAAGTTTGGCTTTTTCCTTCCTAGTTCCTAATTATGATTCAGAATATCATATATTATGTGCTTCTACAGGATTCGAAATCGTTAATAGAGAAAACCTCTTTCTCTCTGAATTCAAGATAAATAGTCCAAATATTTTTAAATTTCAATTCCACAAATTGGCTTATGTAGGATTCAGACTATTCTGAATATTCTTAGTAAATCGCTCTGCTTTATTATTTTTTTTATTATGAGCCTATATTGTCCCATTGCCAAACGGAAAAGTAAAATATACCTATACTATAGGTAGTTCACTGAATGATTAAGAAGCACTTAAAAACGACAAAAAACACCCGTACAGTGTAGTTTCTTAACAATTTTTAATAATAAATGTATTACAACCTACAAAAAGTACTTAAATCCAATTCCGGAATTTTCGATATTGAGTGGTATCAATTCCGGAATTGTAATATCGGAAAATTTGTCCGAGATTCCGGAATTTCGAAATTCCGGAATTCCGGAATGCAAGCCCTAATACCAACCTAGTTCCACAGTTCAATAGAGCTCCTAATGTGGATATATCTATCTAATTATAAATAGTCGTCTAGTAGGTACCCATAATACAACCCCATTATGAACCTTATTGAACAAATACAAACACAGTGACATTAAACAACGAGTGACATTCATTAACCACACCGTTATAAGCGTTCTGCGCCTGTTGTAGTGGCGTTAAGCTTAAAACGACATTTTTCACTTAAGACGAAACAGGAGCTGAGTTTTAAATATTTTAGGTAAATATACCCGTCTCGCTAACGGAAGCGGCACCTAAAAGTAGTGCGATAAGGACAAGGCGAAAAATCCTGCGTAAAAATCTCAAAAATCGAGGTTTCGTACTCCTCTGTTTCCTCCTCCAAAACTTAACCAATCGTAACCAAATTTGGAAATCTAAATGATTATGAAATTATCTGTGTCGGACCGTTTTGCTTTTTTGGCTAATTGATATCAGTTTTGAATGCCACGCCTCTCACTGCGGCATAGTCAATTAGGCCATTTTGGCCATTTTTGAAGGGCTCTAGCGCCTTAAAAAACAAAAATATCAAAAAAAGCAAAACGGTCCGACACAGATATTGACAATATTAATCCGTGTTGAAAAAATCATTGCTCTAGCTTCAAAAACCACGGAGGAAAACGAGGAGTACGTTTGTATGGAGAAATGACCACTCCCGTTGGCTCTTAAGTACGCCAAGTGTCGCTATGGTAAACTAAGCTAGCAAATTGACACTACTCAGATAATGACGATCGACCTGCTAAAACTCCTGTCAGCTTCTTAAAAACTCAATGTCACTTAAAGTAAAAGAACAGTACGTTTTTATTTTTAGTCAGCATTATGGCTTTGAGTTTTAAGCAAAACCGTCATTATAGGTATAATGTCACTTTACTTATCTCAAAACGTTAAAAAATGCAAAAGTACAAGTGTCCTTAAAGGGAAAAGTACAATATTGCTTTAAATTGAGTTTTGATTTTGATACCATATTATAAGTTCAAAGTGACATAGTGCGTATAGATACACTATTTCTTATGAAAATTGACGTATTTACCATTGAATCTCATAGAAAACCGTCACTAAGCAAAAAAATACAACTTACTTCCCTTTAATGACAATGTTCCCATGAGGCAGGCGCCTATTCCCTCTATTCGCCATAACGACATTAGCGCCCTCTGGCGGTTCTAATAGAGCTAGGGCGATAGGTGTCTTCGTATTGCGTGCGTTACGATTATATGAGCTAGATGGCGTTACTAGCTCAAAAACCCAATTTTTTGGATAATGACGTTATGTTTCTCAAGGAGCGATGTGTTACTTCTCTTATTCCGCTTATTATATGATATGTTAAGCTTAAGCTTTGTAGCACAAGCTTTGCTCCAGAATGCAACAATACCCTATGCTCATTCTCAATAATGTAACGGGTAATATTTGATCCCTTTGGCAATATAATTGGATGCCTTTGGGAGTAGGGCAGATTTGCATGCTGGAGCCTTCCACCAACGCGGAGAAGGTTCATTGAACACAGGAATGGATATAACGCATCGAGTTTCGATTTAAAAGGTTTATTCGCCTTTAAGGCACTTATCTCTTCATTAAAATGCTTATGCTGCTCATACCTAATGATTGCCAACAAAGACCTTTTCAATTCACGAGGCGTTAGACATTCCGTTTTCTTATCTGAATAATTTTTTGTAAGGCAGGCTTTACAATTATCTATGAATCTATAGCACCATGCTATAATTCTTTTCATTTTTGTTATATTAGAACAAGTCTTGAACAACGCTATGTCGTTATCCTGTGAGGCAGTTACTAGACTAACCTTTAATTCCGGTATTTCTCCTGGCATTATTTTTTCGTCTGCAGTGGGCTTATAATCTGCGTTTTTTAAAACTGAGGGCCCGTGAAACCATAATGTATTTGGCTGTAAAAGGTGAGGCTCTAATCCTCTTGACAGGCAATCTGCCGGGTTGACAGAAGTATTTATATAATGCCATGAGAAATCCTTGGTATGGTCATTAATACTTTTGACCCTATTAGCTACAAACACGGTAAGCTTTACAGGATCGATTTTTAGCCAAGAAAGCACTATTTGAGAATCCAAGTACAGATACACACTTGCATTAAATTTTAATTTTATGATATCATATACCTTGTGTGCTAGGATTGCTAATAGCAAAGCGCTATTTAACTCAGCGCGTGGAGTAGTGAGCTTCTTAATCGGGTTCACACGTGACTTTGAGCAAAGCAAATTTACTGTGACCTTGTCGTTATTATCAGTAACTCTCAAATAGATGCAACATCCATAAGCGAGATTAGAACCATCTGCAAATCCAAAAATATCTATAGATTTTGCATCTTGTGTATCCATACTTCGATTTATTACAATATCTGGCATTTGTATTAAGTTACTAGCGAAAGCCCTAAACTCTTCGTTGAGCTTGGCAGGTAATTTGGAGTCCCAGGATGGGACGTCAAGGCAAATTTGCTGCATCAAGAGCTTTGCTTTTACCACAATAGGCCCGGCCAAGCCCAGCGGATCAAACATTTTGCTTATAAAGCTCAATGCCTTTCGCTCTGTATAATGTTCAAGTATCTCCTGCTTGGGAGAACTTATTATAAGTGTATCTTCAGCTAGGTTGCACTTAAGACCTAATGTGCGAACAAAATCAGCTTCTTTATTTTCAGAAAAGTTCACTTCCTTACTATCCATTTTACAATTTGATGGAAGGCCGTACAAGAGCGAACTATCATTTGCACACCATTTATGCAGGCTAAAGCCACCTAACTTTAACAATTCTATTAGTTCATCACGAGTTTTTATTACAAGTTCCTTGTCATTCAAAATTCAAAAATTCAAAAAATTCAAAAATTCTTTATTACATAAGACACACTTTGTATATAATGTAAAGTGATGGAGCCACCCGGTAAGCAAAAATGCCTGTGTTGGGTGACGCCGCTCTTCCTTTAGACATAACTATTATATAACATATGCTAAGCTAATTAACTCTAATTTACTGGCTAAAATTCTAGTTTATAGTTACTATTTACAATTAATCTGGAATTATGATACATGAATAAAATAAAAGAAAAAGAAATGTATATGCATCCCTCTCTATCTGTGTGTGTGTGTGTGTGTGTGTGTGTGTGTGTGTGTTATTGACATGAACATGAATAAAGCGGAGCCATTTTCGGGCTATGTGAACTATGGCGCACCCCTTTAAGAGACCTTATACATGTGTAGGATGTAGCATCTTAATCTTAGCAATAAAAGTCCAATTAATGACGAATAAGAAGTGAAGTTATTTTGCTTATATATTTGCAATTTATTTCCGAGAATGTTATTGTTATTTGATATAATTATTATTTTACAGTATTCAGAACGTAGCGGGATCTGTTGCTAAAATACGATATATGGCATTCAGGACACAGAGGGGGCCTGTTGCTAAAATACGATATATGGCATTCAGGACACAGAGGGGGCCTGTTGTCAAAACTATGATGGATGACATTCAGGACAAAAGGGGGCCTGTTGTCAACAATGTGATTTACGATATTTAGGACATGATGAGGCCTAATGTCGGTTGACTGATTTACGGTGTACCAGATGTAACAAAACATGTTACTTGGTGTAATGTTTAATTTCATAATTACATACATATTATTTATTAGATTGTTATTTATTCCACGTACATTTAGAGGTAATCGTTAATTGGAGGGCACAATGATAAGTCCGAGGTCGCACTTCTGAATCGGATGGCCGACTGTTAACAACTGTATAATTACGTGATTATTTAATGTGACTTTGCTCTGTACCAGTTTAGATTAAAATGTTTATTTGGAAACCACTGGTTGATATCTCAGTTAAAGCAGAACTTCCGGCTGGCGCCATTTCTGATTGTTGACAGTCTCTTATTGGAGCCAATAACGGAAGTTCACTTTTAACAGTCTGTAATATTATTAAGAGACCATTTATATATCAAATTGTCAAATAATATACTTCCTGCAATATCTGTTGAAAATTATTCATGATTAAAATCTTGTGACTAGTGATGAACTTCCGGTTGGCGCCCTTTCTGACAGTTGATTGTCTATATATAAAACCCCGCCATTGCGCCAACCAGGGGCAGTTTATTACTAGTGGTCGAAGAGTGATAATCTATGTGATAATCGAGTTAAAGTGAAATTGTATTAAATTAAAGGCGTTGTAAAAAGGGTTTACCCTTGAATTGCCGACAGACATTTCATCGAATGTTATTTCGAAGACAACGTTTCAAGTATTTTCATTTCATCGACAAGTTATTGCGTCAATGAATCGATACTAGTAAATTTAAATCGGGGACTTTTAATTGGTACTTTAGTTATTTTATATATAGTTTATATCGTGGTATTTCTTTACGGGTTTTCTTATTTCATTTTGGATTGTATTTAATAAAATTTATTACGCGTAAAATTATTTCAATTTGTAATATTTCGTTATTGAAACTAAACGCAATAACGTCAGTCGGCTCACTCTGCGCGATTATAGGTATGTGCTCTAATTTTGAAGATATAATTTTATAAGGCTGCCATTTTCATTTTGGGCAAATTATAAATAGGTTGGTAACAATAATTTTACTTACTAAGCCGTTCATTTCTGTGTAGGGTCGCAGTTCTAACCTAACCTAAACCTACTTTCATAGCCGTTCGTTTCTGTGTGGGATCGCAGTTCTAACCTAACTTAAACCTACTTTGAAAGCCGTTTGTTTCTGTGTGGGGTCGCAGTTCTAACCTAACCTAAACTTACTTTGAAAGCCGTTCGTTTCTGTGTCGCAATTCTAACCTAACCTAAACCTACTTTAAAAGCCGTTCGTTTCTGTGTGGGATCGCAGCTCTAACCTAAACCTACTTTGAAAGCCGTTCGTTTCTGTGTGGGGTCGCAGTTCTAACCTAACCTAAACCGACTTTGATAGCCGTTCGTTTCTGTGTGGGGTCGCAGTTCTAACCTAACCTAAATCTCAAATTCTTACAACAGAAAAATTTATAAATGTGTAGTACGACATATAAAAATGTATTAAAGTAATACGTCGAACTGAATTGCAATGTTTAGTAGTTGTGCCAATTAAAATAATTTGAAACGAATTAGTGATCAAGTAATATTCGTTAAATAGTATTTCTACGCAGTAAGAAAAATTGAAATAAATAGTATATGAAACAAAATAACGCCAAACAATATTACTAGTACTAACTTTTCGATGAATCGTTGTCGATGAAATAATATTCGATGAAAAGTTTGTCGGCAAAACAAGGGTACACCTGTAAAAAGGTTTGCCAAATATAAGAGTAAGTGTTAATTCCATTTATTTTATTCAATTACTATACCATGACCTTTCTTCCCCAACTTAATTAATATGAGGGAGCTTAACGTCTAAAAGCGTAGTTACAATAAAATTTATAGTATTTTATAATTAAGGCTCCTCTCCCATGATAAAGACGGTAATAGTAGCACTATCAATCGAACTGAACAGTATTTCCAGTAAAGTGTAAGTACGTTTACTATTTATTTGACAAAATCTCGATTGAGAGAGCTATAGTGTTCAACATACATTAGAATATGTTAGCAGTCCACAAACACGCTAATTTCAAATTATTAAGTAGATTTGCAATTCAGACTTTCCTCAAAGCAAAAATGTATGCTTGTTTACCACCGACATGGTATCTAAAAAGAAAGAAAAACTTATTGGGCCTTTTTGCAGTCGGCAAACTACATACATTTGATAACCAAAAGCGACAAAACCAACCGCAAATAAGTGTGCCAGAAACCCAAATACTACAAGGGCAGGGTGCAGGGGGTGTTCCCTGTCGAGGTTTTCCTGAGGACCAATGATGATGATGATGTATAGGTTTCAAAGGTCCAACAATGCGCATGTAACAACTCTGAACTTGCAAGCGTCCAAAGGCTACGGTGGCTGCTTACCATCAGGCGAGCCGGATGCTTGTTTGCCACCAACGTAGTATCAAAAACATATTCTGGGCCTTTTTGCGGTTGGTAAACTACAAACTCCATACATTTGATAAGCACACGCGACAAAACCAATCGCAATTAAAAGCGCCCGTGTAAACAATAAAATTCGCAGGCGTCCATAGGCTACGGTGACTGTTTACTATCAGGCGGGACCATCTGCTTGATTGCCTCATATTTTAAAACAAACTTATTGGGTCGTTTTGCAGTCGGCGACGCGCTTGTATCAACCCTGGAGGAGTTGCAGGCGTCCAGAGGCTACGGTGACTGATTACCATTAGGCAGGCCACATTATTGCGCAATTACCCATTCCGAATTAAAAAAGGAGTGTATAGGTTATTAAATAGGCCTCGATGCATTCCTCATGCGCGGGTGTCCTGACCTTGACGACACACCTGGACGGCGAGTCTCCCCCTTCCCCTTCCACACCCCGCATCACGCGGCATCGACCTTGAATGCAAGGGGCATGCGTAAGGGGCAAGTCATAGAAAATTGGTGTCGATTCACGCGATATTCGCATAATACCCAGTCTGACTAAGATGGCTCACATATAGTCGAGAAATTGGGACCAGTTCTACCGTGACAGGGTGGCTTAGAGGTTTAGACATGAGATTAGCCCGGTTAGCTAAAGACGCGTCGGTTCGAATCAGACCTTCGCCATTGGAGGCCACCCTGTCACTTTTTGTTTCTTTTACAAACTAGGTTACAAAGTAGCACGGCTGTTGTCTTCGGCGTGAGCGTGAGTCTCTCGTCTAGCCGCATGACGTCATCGGGGCGCTGCGGGTGCGCTCCGCGGTTTGCTATTTTCGCGGCTTTGAGCAACCGATGCAAGTGTACTCGGTGCCGCGCCGATCGAACGCAGGGGCATGGAGCAAAACGTCGTAAGCGCCACGAATATTTCACGGCGATGACACGTTTAGGTCGCCGCGGCGTCACGATGGCGGACCTTGCCGCATTCCACAATGCGCAGGTGTCCTGACCTTGTCGGCACACCTGGCCGATGAGCCTCCCCCTTCCCCTTCCACACCCCGCGGGGACAAATACCAAAATTGCGCTGTAACTCTCATATCTACACTAAATATCGTAAGCGCCATGAAGTTTACGGCGCTTACACGTTTAGGTCACGAGATTAAAACGGGGCGCGTCCACTGATCGGCATTCCGTATGATGTCATCGGCAGCGGCACGCATCGCAAAAGTTGCCTCTCGGAGCATCGGCGTCGGCATTGCCGATGAGCGATCCGTACGGTGCGGATCAGTGGACGCTGTTGTATAAGTTTCTATACAAGGCATAATAAAATCCGTTACGTGCGATGCGTCCGATGCGTGCGATGCGGGCTTGTGGACGCTTACCGTAACACCCCGCATCACGCGGTATCGACCTTGAATACTCACGTGTCGTCGAGGCGCCATCATGGCGGACCTTGCCGCATTCCACAATGTCCCTCTCCCCTCACCCCGCGGGTAGGGGTGGAGATAACAGTAGTATGTTTGTGCCGCTCCGAGCTCAAAACTTTTCCGCTAGGGGGCGACACTGTGTATGCGCAACGTTAGTTCCAAAAATCCCCGCTAGATGGCGCCACTTGTTAGTACCAAAAACGGCACTGGCGCTGTTTGTTAGTTCACACTACTCCCCGCTAGATGGCGCCACTTTGTATGTTAGTTATTGATTCACTTAAATGTTCTCTAAGAAATGTATAGATGTCGCTAGTGCAGTCGCCTCGTCAGTGGACACCGCTAGTTAGTTCCTGAAGCATCCGCTCCCCGCTAGATGGCGTCACTTTGTATGTTAGTTGTTGAATCGCTTAAAGGTATAGATGTCGCTAGTGGCCCCTCCGTCAATGGACACCGCTAGTTAGTTCCAAAACCATCCGCTCCCCGGTAGATGGCGACACTTTGTATGTGAGTTGTTGATTCGTTGAAAGGTATAGATGTCGCTAGTGGCGCTTTCGTCGGTGGACACCGCTAGTTAGTTCCTAAAACATCCGCTCCCCGCTAGATGGCGACACTGTGTATGTGAGTTGTTGATTCGCTTAAAGGTATAGATGTCGCTAGTGCAGTCGCCTCGTCAGTGGACACCGCTAGTTAGTTCCCAATGATCCCCGCTAGATGGCGTCACTTTGTATGCGAGTTATTGATTCGCTTAAAGGTATAGATGTCGCTAGTGGCGCCTCGTCAGTGTACGTCGCTATTTTAAGTTCCGAAACCATCCGCTATGAAATGTATAGATGAGCTGCCATCTGAGTTGTTCTAAAAAAGTCCGCAGAGTTAGAGGGGGTTCATGGTAAGCTAGTTATTTATTCGCTTAAAGGTTCTCCATCAAATGAATAGGTGTCGCTAGTGGCGCCTCGTCAGTGGACACCGCTAGTTAGTTCCAAAAACAAAACTGCAGTATCAGAGGAGAAGCGCAAAAACGTAACGTTGCACGTTCATGTTTTAATTATAAGCTTTAATCATTTTATTTTTACATCTTAAACTAATATAATTTTAATGAATTAACTTATTTATAATCGATTTTAAATTATTACTGCATGAATTATTATTTTACATTTTAATCTTAATCAATTAATATTTTTATTATTTTATCAATTAACTATTTATTTATACAATTTTATTAATCAATTTTATATTTACAAGAATTGTCTTATCCTACTTTACTATAGTAAAGTAAGACTAAATAAATATTATGATGAATAGTTATAATCAAATTATATTAGGTATTGCATGTATTCCCGGGCGTTCACATTTTATTCGTACTGACTGTACTCGCGGCCGGTCCATTGATTGACGTCATGGAAAGATCTAGAAGCCGGTTGCGCGGGCGCATGCCCCTCCGCCGCTGTCCGCGGGCCGCTCCGCTCAGTCCGCGCCAGCCACCGTTGCATACGCACGTACCGCCGCGCACACGGAGCCTCCGTGTCGTCTCGCGCGCCGTACGATTTTTAATCTCTTTTATTTTAATTCGGGTGTGCGCGGACACCTTATTTTAATTATAAATTCATTCAGCGACGTTTTCGCATAAAAACGATTCCCGCACCCACGTATTGGTAAGTGCAAAGTGTTGATCGTTTCATTAGAATAAGTAGCTTAACTTTAGTGATAGACTAGCTCCTTTGTTATTAGCTCCGTAATTAGCGTAATTCATTTTTAAATCATACATTTCACTTGTTGCTAACTGCCATGTAGAATGATACTGCAATTTCCTTTGTTCTCGTAGTGGCGGGTACGAGTAAGTATGTGTGCGTACCCTCCTACTTATTTAAATTCACTTCTTTGTTCTTCTTTCCTTCTTTGCTCTGTGCTTTTCCTTCGCTTTTGTAACTCCGCTCTGCTTGTGAACACAAACACGCTTTCTGCTTGGTGCACCGGCTTTCCCATGGTCCCATCATCATCATCATCACAGGGTGTTCACAAAAGCAGAGCGAGCAGGAACACCTTACTAAGACGTTCTGGAAATCCACAGGGTGCGTCGTTCTATTTTAAAAATCGCCGTCGGCCGACCTAGCATCAGCGCACCTTCACCACCATCTCGACGGCAGGGTTGGAGCCATAGCCGTTCGCCCGCCGTCGCCCCTGCTCCTCTTCAGTGCTGACGAGTGTCACCCACCTGCTGCGGACCCTCGACCAGCCAGGGCAGTACCGGATCTCGGGCGTAAATCTAGACGGGCCTTGACCACCCACGACCCTATTTAAAACTTAGTTTTTTTTAAATAAATAATTTATTTTTGCTAACGAGTTGGTAGTTCTTATTTACTTCCCCTACCAACAAGGGACGTACTCTCCCCATTAACGTTACAAGTGACGGGGTGGTCTCCAGTGGCGAAGGTCGGATTCGAACCGGCGCATCTTTAGCTAACCGGGGCTATCGTCATCACACTGTATGAACCCCTAGGCCACCCCGTCACGGTAGAACCAGCCTCAATTTCTCGACTATATGTGAGCCATCTTAGTGAGACTAGGCGATATGCGAATTTGCTGTACTTGCCTCGTTAGTGGACACGTATGCATCGCAAGGTTACACAGGTGGACAGGAGTCAAGGCCCCCCCCCGCCCCACCCTCCAACGCCTGCCGCCAGTTGGGAATGCTCCGCCATCTTAGCGCCAGCTGACACCTGCGCATGACGTAATCATGGAATGCACCAAGGTCCGCCGGCGAGGCGGGTGGGTGACACGTGTACATTCAAGATTGATGCCGCGTAATGCGGGACGGCTTCCGGCCGTCGCGACATTGCAACGTCGTAAGCGACGTGAAATTCATGGCGCTTACGTCGTTACGGAAGCGGTACGTGAATCTCACGACCTAAACGTGTAAGCGCCGTGGAAATTCATGACGTTTACGACGTTTTGGTCGCGTGGTCCATGTCCCAATGGGTGAGGAGAGGCATAATAAAATAATTTATTTACTCACTAAATATTTTTATTTCGTCAATAGACTTTAACTACAGTACATATGTAAAATTAAGAAAGATTATTATATCTAGCATAAAAATAAGGCTAATGTTTGATGTGGTTTGGATGGGATTGGGAATCGCTTATCATCATAATTCTTTAGAGCGATTTTGTTGACAGTTTGCGAATATAACTGGTGACCTTTACTACGGATAACATTCATGTTCCTATACTGAGGTGGAGCGTTCATTATACAATTGTAATAATCCTCACGGGAAACAGCTATGACATACTTCTTTATGCCCTTGATTTTTTTAATAACATTATCCTCTTCCTTTTCTTTACCCTCGATTTTCCCCATAAAAACATCCTCTGCTGCTGCTTTCTCTATATAATAACACTTTGATCTTATTCCTATAAATCTTGATATTATTCTTCCACTAACCTCATCCTTCATTTTTCCCAATACATTCTTATTAACTTGTGGGGAAAAGCGGCAGATATTCAGACAATATTTGTGCTGCAAAAACGAGCTGTACGTTCCATCTATGGACTGGGCGCTCGAGTACCCCTAAGAGAGAAATTCAAAGAAGTTAACATTCTTACCGTTGCATCTCAATACATACTAGAGAATATTATGTATGTTCGGAAAAACATCCACGAATTCAAGGTTAACAGTGATATCCATAACTATAACACTAGAAACAAACATAAGCTTGCTGTGCCCGCCCATCGCCTCCGTAAGGTTAGTACGTCTTTCGTCGGGAACTGTACACGTTTTTATAACAAAGTCCCCACTGATGTAGTGAATTTACCACTTCACAAATTTAAGTCGCACATTAAGCGCTCCTTGTTAAGTAAGGCGTACTACACTGTAAATGATTTTATAAACGAAAGAGATGCCTTTAAGACTATAATGAATTTTTTGACATGCCACTTAGCTTATAATATAATGATAAATTGTGAAATTGTGAATTTTAATGTAACACAATAATAAATCGTGAAGGCCGAGAAGGACAAGTCCAGCAAGTACCTAGACTTAGCCCACGAGATAACCGCTATGTGGGATGTTGACTCGACGATCATTGTTCCTATAGTCGTGTCAGCGAACGGTCTCATAGCGAAGAGTCTCGACCAACACCTAGAGAGACTCTCGCTGGGTGGTTGGATCAAGGGTCAGATGCAGAAGGCGGTAATTTTGGACACGGCGCGTATAGTACGTCGATTCCTCACTCTGCGGCCCTGACCACCGGCAGCTTGGACCCTGCCCCGCTGCCGGCGGCACCCTAGGTTAGGTTTTTTATAATGTGTTTATATATTTTTGTTATGTTTTGTAAGTGTTTTTATATTTTACTTTTATACTCACATTGTAAAACCCTAACCTAAGACCCTAATTGAATAAAGAGATAATAATCTTAAATATATAGTAAAATGAATGTAATATAATGATATAAATGTATACGTAATTAATTTCCAAATTGTAAATTTGTCTGATGTCTAAAAAATCCTAACTTACCATGTTTGTGTATGTAGGTGAAAAATATATACTAAATGTACTATTTAACTAAACAGACTTGTAACCATTGTTACCAATAAACTTTCATTTTCATTTTCATTTTCATTAAGCAGGTAGCTTGATTTCATTAGTATAATAAGAGCTAAATAAATATTGTTTTTTTTTTACACTGTGAATTAAATATGCTAGTGTCCAGTAGAATTGACACATGAGATAATGATGTTCTCGCTTGATTAAATTGTTTAATTTAATTTTAGTTTTGGACAGTTGGAGACCTTATACATCTCTAAGTATTTATTTATTTATTTTATTTTTATCTTTGATTGTACATACCTATATTTTTAATGTTTCTGACACTTAGAGACCTTTACATCTCTAAGTCAACTTAGGCTAGTAATTATGTGAAGCTATACTGTCTTTTTATGTAACATACGAGCACAAAATGCCGTGTCTTACAGCTAAATGTTATTACTATTTTAATATTAATATAGGCCGGTAGCTTGAACATGTCATGCTCGCTTAAAAGTCTTTGCTTACGGTGGCGTCGTTGATCGGGTCGCCACTTTCTCGAATGAAGGTTGAGGGAGGCGATGGCTGAGATACGCGTCATACTCGTGAACGGGTGCTGTTTGTGGAGACTGGTCTGTTTAAGCTAACACAAGCTATTATACTTAGTAACTTTATTTTTATTAATTAATTACAGTGAGACGCCTCATTCTGCTCTCGTATGTTTCTTTTCTCTTAATGAATGTATTAATTATACAGGATATTGACTCTTGGAGACCCTATACATCTCTAAGGATAACTTGATAAACTATATAATCTTATAGTTCTGACACCTAGAGACATTTACACCTCTAAATATTAAAGATTTTTTTTGTGTTTTGTATCTGTATTTTTTATGTAATTCGACATTAAGAGACCATATACATCTCTTAGTAATTGTAATACGTTAGATTGAATTGTTAGTTTTATTTTATACAATTGTTGATGTTATTATTTTTGCTTGTATGTAAATTCAATGATGACGTGTAAAAGTGCCCTTGTGGCCTATTTGCTGAATAAATGTTGATGTTTGATGTTTGATGTCAAGGTAAAGTGTAAATATGATCTATTTGGAAATCTGATGTATCGAATTTATCCTCTACATCCGGTTTGATATCCTTATAGTAATCATTCGTATTAATGTCATAGAAGAATGAATCTGTATCTGTGTATAACAGTCGTATATTTTCATTATATTTAGGCAGCATATAATTATAATGGAAATCATACATATGGGTTTTACTTAGTTCTAAGACTGTAAACCCTACATATATAGGCTTATCATATTTTATACATTTTCTAGTCATTAGTATTATCGAAATATCATCATTGATTATGCATGAGCTATGAAAGTTAAGACGACCGATTAGAGCGCGCGCACCTAACCGTCTTCCCTGACTCTCCCAAGCACTTACAAATCTAACATCCTGCCGTTTTTCCACGTTTTCCATAGTTTTACCAAAGACTGCATTGTTCATTAATTTATAAAAGTCTTTCTCAAACTTGTTTCTATACTCTATTCTTTTATCTGTATTGCGATCAATGTATGATTTAAGCCATGGGCGTTGAGTAAACTCAAGGATGCGGTGAACTTTTTTTACTTTCAACCCATGTCATAAAGCCTGTAGCAGATTTGTATAATGAATTATATAATTGCTTTTATCTTCTAGCGTAGCTAATAATTTATTTGTTTTACTCATACCTATCGATGGAACCTTATTCTCAAAGCAAAACGGGAGGTCATTGTACTCATTGTGTAAATCATGTAAGCTCGTAGGATTCTCTAAATCTACTTCAAAAAAGTAACCCTTATAATTGTCAGGGCATAATTTACTCAAATCGAAACTGATGAGGTCCCCTTGAGATAGCCAGCGAAAACCTCCTGTAAGTAAATACTGAGACATAGCCCATCCATATAAATTAAATATACTATATAATTAGAGGGTTTATCTGAATCATAATTTTTCATATATTTATTATTTCTTCTTCTTCCTCGCGTTATCCCGGCATTTTGCCACGGCTCATGGGAGCCTGGGGTTCGCTTGACAACTAATCCCATGATTTGACGTAGGTACTAGTTTTTACGAAAGCGACTGCCATCTGACCTTCCAACCCAGAGGGGAAACTAGGCCTTATTGGGATTAGTCCGGGTTCCTCACGATGTTTTCCTTCACCGAAAAACAACTGGTAAATATCAAATGATATTTCGTACATAAGTTCCGAAAAACTCATTGGTACGAGCCGGGGTTTGAACCCGCGACCTCCGGATTGAGAGTCGCACGCTCTTACCGCTAGGCCACCAGCGCTTCATATATTCATTATTGGGTGCATTACATTTGTTATAATTACTTTTCATATATTATAGTTTGTTATATCGTTATTTTGAATAACATAATAAATGGCATACTACCGTAATATCTAGTTAACGGTATACATAATGTTATAATTGGTATTATATAATGGTCATAAGGTATATTTACACTTGGTATAATATACATTGCCATAATTATTATATACTCTAAAGCATATTATTTATTATAACAAGTGACATCACATAATTATTTGTGTGGCATAATAGTTGCATGACATAAATGGGTTAGGTTAGGTTGGAACTGCGACTCCGCACAAACAAATAATTACCTAGCAAAAAGAGGGTTAGGTTAGGTTAGAACTTTGACCCTCCTTAGAATAAAATGCCTAGCAAAAAAAGTGGTTTAGGTTAGGTTTGAACTGCGGGCCCCTCAGAATCGAAAACCGTGAAAAAATTGGTTAGGTTAGGTTAGAACTGCAACGTCCCCCCGCGGGTTGCTCACCTTGTCGTGGTGGAGGGGCTTAGTAACCGTGGCTTGGTCACCCACGGTGAAGCGAAGAGGCAACCAGGGCCGGCCTGTTTGAGGGTCGGGCTGGCCCGAGGAGGACGCTCCAAGTGGGCTTGTTAAGCCCGCTTGTGACGCGTTGGAGGTGGACCGTCGAGGAAGAGGAGTGTCGGTATTGCGGTGAGCCGTTCTCCCTATCCTCGGCGGCCGAGGTGGGATCGCAGGGGAAGACGCGTGATGGTATTACGATCGCCACTCGCCCTATCCCCTGCGAACTTGGCGGTGCCGTTCCGCTGTAGCGGCGTTGGTGGGGCTGCAGAGGAAGAGGAGTGTCGGTGTTACGATGTGCCGTTCTCCCTGTCCTCTGCAGCCGAATTGTGGTTTTGCGACAGAACCATAGACCTGATCTGTCGCCGGGCGCCGGAGAACTTTCTGGCGCCCGTAGCTTCCTTGTGGCGGGCTCGGGGGGGTCCGCTACAGTGCAGAACGGAGGCGGAGGAGGAAGGCGCGTCGAACCATCTGGCGCGCCTAGCGTGAAGGGCCTTCGGGCATTTGCGAAGGAGCCGCTCGTGGGCGGCTGCCGCCGGTGGGGTCGCGGATGAGTACGCAAGCGTTCCTGTAACCCCACCAATAGGGCGGCGAGGCGGTATATGGGGGGTTTTTAGTGGGTATACCGTGGGCCTCATTAGCCTAGACGGGAGTCCCACATAACCACTCGGGTCACCCCCCGCACCCGGGTGGTATGCGGAATGCATTTTCCCCCCTAAAAAAAAAAAAAAAAAAAAAAAAAAAAAAAAAAAAAAAAAAAAAAAAAAAAAAAAAAAAAAAAAGGTTAGAACTGCAACCTCCCTAGAATAAAATAGCTAGTAAAAGAAGTAGGCCTGCGTACTAGTTATAAAAAGTATGTAAAACTTTACGTTATTATCTTATTATTAAATAAAATATGTCAATAAATGTTATACAATATATGTATTTATACTTGATAAAATTGTATGAAGTATTACGTTATACAAAAATATAATATTACAATAGGCATTATAGCAATGAATGTTTAGATGAAATCACAATATAACAAAGGAAACGTATAATAAAAATTACATTATAACATAAAATAATATATAAAATGGCGTTATAACAAATGTATGATATTTTTTTTATAATTATATTAAGCATTACACACCCATTTATTATTTGCTTCTGCATATTTCCCATAACACTGACTCAACACCCCTCGTATTCCGGATGAAATGAATTTTATCATAGATATGTCAGTAAGTAGTTCCAACTCGATTTGAGTATGCTTTAGCATAGAGTCCCAGCTGAGTCCGGGAGCGGTATAATAATGAGCCGAGTCAAGCTTATACGTCTTAAGACAGACGTCACGGAAGTTCTCAAAAACTTCTTCCAATAACATGACATCGGTCTTAAGGTAGTGGTAGCTATACTTCCCCAATGTTCCAATTTTGAAGGCATCCCAAACATTTTGGTAATCCTTATCGGAAATAGGGGAGCTGGCGAGGCTGTTGTAGAAGGCAGCCTGAGAAGATAGTGAAGTTTCCTCAAGCTGCCCCCACCCCTGTATATACTCATAGAGGAACACTCCCTTGCGCGTTAGCAAATCTATTTTATCATGAGGGAAATATGGGGTAATAATGTTAAACTGATTTTTTGGAAGGTTTTGCACTAATGTATCTGTTAGTGCTCTGGCAACCCAGTCAGCTTCGAACCAACCAATTATGTGTGGAGATGCAGCCCAAGATGCCAACATGTACGGCGAGATCAGCGGCCAATCAGAAAGTGCGATGCTAGCGCCAATGTTTCGCCTATAAGACTCATCCCCAGGCAGCGGACCACTCTCATCTCTCTTGCAATCTAACCATTGAACCGAACGCGCGTGGCCTAGACAATAATTAAAACGAACCTTGTACATTTTCACCATTAAAAAGAATGGTAGTTATTTAATCATTTGTTTTATTTAAATAGCCCAAAAGGCGCAGACATAAATTGGCGACCGTGACAGTAGCCACGTCAAATTAAGCCGAATTTGGGCAATCTGCGGAAATAATTCGTGTAGTTTTGAAAATTGGTACAGGCATACCTTGTGGTGTCCAGATAAACATACTAAAAGTCTTCGAGGGTAGGGGGTGTGCTGAGGGTGTAGGGGGGGGGGGGGGGGGGGGGGGTTGAAGGTACCTTTTTTTCATATTTTTGGTCATATCTCGAATATCTGTGCAAATAGCATTATAATTACTTCGGACAAAAGTTTTATCATTAAATTTTGTACAAATTTGGTTCTTTTTATTCTTACTCTGCTATCAATACTTTAGGAGGTACAGGCTGTTAAAGTTAAATAAGAGATAAAAAATAGACGGTTTAAGAAAACGTCCTTTTTTCGTAACTGTTCATCATAAATAAAAATTTTAGTTTAGAATAAGCAAGCTAAGTGACCTGCTGATAAAATATAAAAAAACCGGCCAAGAGCATGTCGGGCTATGCTCAGTGTAGGGTTCCGTAGTTACTCGTTCGTCAAAATAGACTATTTGCAAAAACTCAAAAACTGCTAGACCGATTAAGTTCGCTATATTTTTCCTTGAAAGTCTTTACTAAGCTTTACTTTCACGATTTTCTTCATATTTTTTGGAGCCATGGTTCAAATGTTAGGGGAACTAAAGTGGAAAACACAACTTTTTTTCTTTCAGATCGATTATTTCCGAAAATATTAAGTTTATCAAAACATGGTCCTTAAAGACCCCTGTTTATTTTAAAAGACCTATCCAACGATATCCCACACTATAGGGTTGACGCGAAAAAAAATTCATCCCCACTTTAATGTAGGGGAGCCACCCTAAAAAAATTTTTTTTCTAGTTTATATTTTACGACTTTGTCAGCGTAACTGATTTATATATTCGTGTCAAATTTAATCATAAAAAGTAGAAAAAATATTTTTTTATGGTGGCTGTCCTACATTAAAGTGGGGATGACTCACCCGTGAGGTGACAATGATCACGTACCCTATCATCTCCCAACACTCCCCCGTAAATATGACAGTTTCTTACAGATTGGAATTCTACCTGCTGCTCTTGTGTAAGAGAACGCATAGGTACTATAGTATTAATCTTGTTTACAAAGGGCACTAACTCTGTCTCTAATGATTTAATAAACTCTTTCGCACAGTCCTCACCGCGATATGAAACATATTTAGATTTTGATTCATCGTATGAGCATTTAATAAAATAACCAA
This sequence comes from Cydia splendana, assembly GCF_910591565.1. Taxonomy (NCBI): domain Eukaryota; kingdom Metazoa; phylum Arthropoda; class Insecta; order Lepidoptera; family Tortricidae; genus Cydia; species Cydia splendana. The sequence goes on from NW_026946900.1 coordinate 694,103, forward strand.
AGCTATACGGCTCATGAGACTGATAGTTTACAGTATATGACGAAGATTGTGATGGCGCGCAAGTGGGTATAATAGGTTTTAATAAAGCCTCGAAATCAGCATACACGACAACTGGTGCTCGTAATTGATACCGAAAGTTTTTAAATTTTAAAATATTGTCTCCATCATTCGGTAAAATTGTCTTTACATGGGAACAGTCACGTTTTATATGTTGTTTGAATTTTGCTTCATTAGAAAAAGGTAAAAGGCATCCATCATAAAAAAACATTTTATGACGGTGTTTTGAAAGCTGTGCGCTTATCAACCTACTTATATTTTTAATCCAACAAAAGTGTTGCTTCTCACCATCTTCGATTATAAGCAAGTTTATATGACGGTCCCGTCGCTTTTTCGTATGATACACCGGCCCCGCTATTGACTCATCAATAATTTCAAACACGTTAACACTTATATTATTCAAAAGTTCAAAACGTTTAATCCCACACAATGACATGGGGAAAGACACTCCTTCAAGATTTAGTATGTCCTTATAGTGGCGATATGACGAGGGACGATCCCCATTTTTATCTGCTGGATATAGAGCACTAACAACGGCCCACGCAAAGCATGCGTCATCATCATTTTAAAGAAATACTACAAAAAAAAGAAATACTACAAAGATCTTAAATCTGTTGTAAATAAAGCTTTATATTTTGAAAAAGTTGCATATTTCAAACAAAATATAAATAATAAAATAAAAGAACCTAAAACTTTATGGAAAAACTTAAAATCAGCAGTCTTGCCTAAAAAGGATAAAGAATTACCTACTTTTTTCAATAACCCCGATATCTTAAATATACATTTTCTAGAGCTGCCGGGAACTACAGGTGTCACTATATCACAGCTAACTTATTTTGAGTTCCATAAGCACAATGACTCTGTTTTCCACTTAGACACTATTAATTCTAGCCAGATTATCAAAATAACGAAATGTCTAAAATCTAACGCCGAGGGTTTTGATGCGATAAATTTGAATATGCTTATCTTAACTTTCCCATACACAATTGACATCATTACAAGCCTAATTAATATCTCTATTGTTACATCCACCTTTCCAGATATCTGGAAGTTAGCATTAATTAGTAAACCCCTTGCCTAAAGTATCAAACCCAACCATGCCTAAAGACCTTAGGCCCATAAGCATACTACCCTGCCTATCTAAAATATTGGAAAAAGTTGTCTGCTCACAGTTAACCACCTACCTAGAAAAAAACAATATTTTGCCAGATGTCCAATCACGTTTCCGCAAAGGACGTAGTACAATGACTGCTCTATTGGATGTCACTGATAACATTTTGGATGCTCAAGACAAGGGAATGTGCATACTTTTAGTACTCCTCGACTTTTCGAGGGCATTCGATTGTTTGAATATTAACCTGCTATTATCGAAGTTTTGACCATAAAACTGTAATGTGGTTTGCAAGGTATCTGTCTAACCGATCGCAAATTGTAAAAGTGCATCTCAGTGATGGTTCTTCACTTTTTTCTGAGAAAGCCGAGCTAAGTAGAGGAGTTCCGCAAGGATCCGTGATTGGCCCGCTCCTGTTTATATTATATTCTGCAGATATTACATCTCACATCACGCATTGCAAATACCACATCTACGCAGATGACATACAAGTATATATATCATGTAAGCCCGCCGATATCAACAGTACCATAGGGAAACTAAATGAAGATCTCACCGGAATTGCTGGATGGGCTACACAAAACTGCCTACTACTTAACCCTAGCAAAACAAAATACCTTGTGTTTGGCAGCAAGCAGCAACTGGCCGGTGCCAGCATTTCAGTGGATGTTCTGCTAATGAACAAACCACTACAATGATGTCTTAATTGTCCGCTTTAGAATGTGCCTGAGTGTCGTGTGCCTGCTAGCTGCGAGCACTCTTCCAAGTACGCACGTTTCAGAAGCTAGCGTAATGGACATTTTCAAAGTTGCTGTCGACAAATTATACGAATACTTTTCGCAAGAACAGAGTTGGTATGAACGATTCATGATTCGACTGATGCAACAAGAACTGGACTTTGGAAATTTCTAATCTAATCTATTCCTAATGATTCTAAATGTGATTTAAATGCGGAAAAGGAAAACGATCTTATTGACCAATCCGTTGAAAATTGAGCCTCCGTGGATCTAAAGAAAAATGTTGAATCTAGGGGGTTCCGTCTATTTGGCATAACTTCCGAGACCCGAAACGCATCTGGCATAACCTATTTGGCAGAAATATTTTAAGACGAATGTTAAATTTGCAGAAAGCTACAGTTTGTATAATATGCAATAGCCCGAATGTTTCCAAGTCCGAATCTTAAATAGACTACTACTATCATGGCCGAATTTTGATACGAATAATTTTATTTTGCATTTGTTTAAATGTCCGAAATGTGATTTTCATAATCTGTTTAGCATAATAGGATTTAGGCGAATATTTACATCGAAGAAAATTAACGTATTTAGATTCTTTCTATTTGGTATAACTTGTATGACCTAAAACCCATCTGTCATAAGCTACATTTGGCAGATTGTTTTTCGACGAATGTTAAAATTAAAGAAAGCGTCAGATTGTATAAAATCCAAGTCTAATTTATATTTAACAATGCATAAAACACCTAAATATGTAGCTGACTGACTCATTAACGCAGAGCCGTAACTAAAAGCTCTGCCTACGTTTATAATTCGTAAAAAAAAAAACATTATTATTGTATTGTATTGTAACTTTGGGTGGGAACATATTATTGGCATTTTGGATGTATACATATTTTTAGCTCACAAAACAAACGAAAACAAACTGTTGCCAGAAAAGTGGGTTAGGTTAGGTTAAAACTGCGTCCCCCAAGAAAACGAACTGTTGTCTGAAAAGTGGGTTAGGTTAGGTTAGAACTGCGACCCCCAAGAAAACGAACTGTTGCCAGAAAAGTGGGTTAGGTTAGGTTAGAACTGCGACCCCACGAAAACAAACTGTTGCCTGAAAAGTGGGTTAGGTTAGGTTAGAACTGGAACCCCACGAAAACGAACTGTTGCCTGAAAAGTGGGTTAGGTTAGGTTAGAACTGCGACCCCACGAAAACAAACTGTTGCCAGAAAAGTGAGTTAGGTTAGGTTAGAACTGCGACTCCACGAAAACAAACTGTTGCCAGAAAAGTGGGTTAGGTTAGGTTAGAACTGCGATCCCACGAAAACAAACTGTTGCCTGAAAAGTGGGTTAGGTTAGGTTAGAACTGCGACCCCACGAAAACAAACTGTTGCCAGAAAAGTGGGTTAGGTTAGGTTAAAACTGCGTCCCCCAAGAAAACGAACTGTTGTCTGAAAAGTGGGTTAGGTTAGGTTAGAACTGCGACCCCCAAGAAAACGAACTGTTGCCAGAAAAGTGGGTTAGGTTAGGTCAGAACAACTGCGACCCCACGAAAACAAACTGTTGCCTGAAAAGTGGGTTAGGTTAGGTTAGAACTGGAACCCCACGAAAACGAACTGTTGCCTGAAAAGTGGGTTAGGTTAGGTTAGAACTGCGACCCCACGAAAACAAACTGTTGCCAGAAAAGTGGGTTAGGTTAGGTTAGAACTGCGACCCCACGAAAACAAACTGTTGCCAGAAATTAAATTATGAGAAAATAATAGTTGCGAATTGGGAAAAATTTGGCGAATTAATTTCCGCCAAAAAATATTCGGCCTACAACATATATGATTCTTGCAAGTATGCAAAACATTTCTATGCCATAAGATTTTATGCTTGTAGTACTTTATGCTTAATGGCGAATTATGCAAAAACAAATTATTACAAATAAAATTATGCGAAATGAAACAGATACCAGGTCTCGATTCGGACATTAAATTTATGCCAAAAGATACTTCGATCAATAAAAATTATGTGTAGAGTATGTATGCGCAACAATCCAGTACCAAGTGAGTTTATGCTAACAGTATGTTATGCCTAAAGGTATTATGCACAATAGAATTATTACAAAAAAAATTATGCCAAAGATAGGGGAACCGAATCTAGGGGTTTCAATAAACAAGTGATTATGGGAAAAATTTGATAAAATGTTAGGAGGCAACTGAAAGAGTTTTGGGCAAACATAACAAACAGGTAGACAGGATTGTGATAATGGCGCCGCCTTCCCCCTAAAAGATAAAATGTGCCGGCATGTGATAAATGTGCCTACAAAGGCCAATTCAAAATGCAAAGCTGCACTAGGACTAAATGAGTACCGATAAAAGTCGACGGGCCGACTAAATAAAAGTCTAAAAATAAATAAATTATCAGTTTATAAATTACCTAAAACCAATCAACTAATTTTAGTGCCAAAAGAACACATAATTCTATAAATTGACAATCAGGTTGAAGGTCAATTAAAGGTAAATAAATAGACGCTGAGTCTGTCACAATGCCACACATCGTGTAGGTATCTAAAGTAAATGCTGGTAAAAAAAAAAAGGACCAATCAGTGGCGATGCGTGAAACCTTGCGCTCCCACTGCGCTACTTTATATTTGACTTGTTCCTAATAGTGAAAACATACACATACGAACATAGTAATCAAGACAATTACCCAGATAGCCATGAGTTTAAGTGTAATAAAAAGGCACGTCAGTGGGAAATTTATACTGTGTACGTATAAAAACGTAAGGACCAGACGTGATCTTGATTGCACCAAATTACAGTTTGCCTAGTTGAGGTTGAGACTAACAAAATCAAAAAACCTTGTAAATTGAGGTTGCATATCGAGCTTCTCTATGTTTTCAAGAGTACATATATATTATCAGAGTTATTTACTTAAGTCGTTGTTTAATTATCGTATAGGCACTAAGTATCAAGTGTGAACTAAAACCCAAAATGGCCTAGGGGTTTATTAAAGCAACGGAAAAATAATAAAGTAAAGTAAAACCGTGTTCATGGTAATGAAATTCCAATGGTTCCTTGTAAAATATACATAATTAGAGTTAAACAATATATGCCACTATCAAGATAGGAAAATGAACATACACAGGTGCCAGTTTTGCTCTATAATATATCTGTAAATGATTGAAACTAATGGAATCAAAATGTCTATAAAAATAATTCATGGTCAAATTAAGACTGTATATTGTAGTCAAGGGCTACTGTAGACTATAGTCAAGGCTAAAATCAACTTCCAATTAGTAAGCAGGTATTAAAGTTGTTTTCATAACATAAATAATATCATTCATTGTGTAAGTAACAGTAAGTTGCTAGATTAACAATACAATTGTTATACCATATTTGAATGTAATTGAGGTCAATACTGTATTCAGCAAGTGTTATAATTAAAAAACGGTAATAAAATAATATATCCAATGCAATTTATAATAATAACGGTCAAATATGTAGGTACCTACATCATTATACCTTAATAATAGAAATCTATTTGTAGGTATAGATCATGGTTTGCGTAAATAACATACCAGTACACAAGTAAAACTAAACAAGTTGTGGTATCTTGTATGACTTTTTACCTTACTGAACATTGGACCATTTACGTATATTATAAATTGCATTCTATCTATATAATTATACTGTAATTACCTATCAAACAAGCCAAGTAAACCTGAGGCAATCAGTTGTTGCCAATAAATAATGTACATGTACGAGATGTTATTGGAAAGCGACCTGCATGTTACAATTTTATTGGAAATTCACGAAATAGGTATTAATTGTGGTAAACATGTATATAGCTTGAACGCTAATGAAAATACCTAGAAAAGTGTAAGCATCCAAAGAAAATATGTATCAATTAATGTTAAACTCGTAAGATATTTAAACCTCGAGTTATTATCAATTTGAATAAAAGAAAGCAGACTCAAAATTCAAAACTGAAAAAAGGAGAAGGAGACAGACTGATATTGTAAACGTAAAACCAGACGGACGGGCATTTACGAAGCTTGCTTAGAAACAGAAATCCCTTAAGTGACTAAAATATTATTGAAATATAATACGGTAGCGTACACAATGTATGATAATTTCAATAAGTTTCAAGTTTATTCAATAAAAAGTGAGTATAATTTGCATAGGTAAAATAAACACGTACATGTAAATTATAACGATTTGAATTTGCAATACCTTTTATTAACATTCTTTGTAAACGACTTCGAACTGACAAGTTATTATTTTGACATATTTATATTATTTTGTTCGTACTTCGTTCACTACCTAGCTAATTTTAGTTCTCTTATATCTAATACCTAGTGATAATTCTTATAATTATACCAAAATAACAAAATATGGACATAGTTTTCGCCATTAAATACACCCGCGGATATTCCTTGGTACCTTTTGCATGAAAAAATGAATCGTAAATGTAGCCGGCGGCAACCGGCGGCGCGAATGGTGCTTTGTTTATTATCATATTGATGATATTACTGTTAAATTATCTGAGGTGGTAAGTTAGTCACTTCTATATAATAATACTAGTGAAAATATTGAATTTGTTTTCCTTAGTTTGTTAAAAATGTGGTAGTTTTATAGTTAATAGGTACTTACTTAACATTCACTACATAATATAAAACAAAGTCCCCCGCCGCGTCTTTCTGTTTGTGTGTTTGTTTGTATGTTCGCGATAAACTCAAACTCATGCGGTTTTCACCAATCAAAAGAGTGATTCTTGAGTTGAGGAAGGTTTAGGTGTATAATTTGCTAACCCGTGCGAAACCGGGGCGGGTCGCTAGTGATTATTATACTTAAAATTATATCAAGTAGCAAGGAGGAGGTCTAAACAATCTAACAATAAAAAATAGCTAAATTAGAACAAGTTTATGAAACTTGCAAAAAGCAGCAAATTAAGTTGCTATGTGGGATGTAGGTACTTTATGTTCTTAGTTTGATTCTAAAATTACCTTTCTCCTAAAAGTTATATTCTTAACCTCCAGAATTGCACTCCAATTAAATATTACTATTTATTTATTTATAAAGGAAGTGATGAATACATAAATATGTATATACATTAAATATTTTTGTCGCCGTTGGAGTTAATGGAATAGTCGATGCTGAAAATATGCTAGTACCTCACCTCATTTGAAGTATGACATTGTAACACCTCATTTTAGAAAATGAGGTACTCATACAAACTCATTTTAAAATGATGTCCTACCCATCACTAATGCTATAGGCTGTTCCGCGTCATTAGCTTTTTGACAGAGTACCGCCCCAATACCAGTATTTGAAGCATCATATTGGATGAAAAATGGCTTATCATAATTCGGACATGTCATTACCGAAGTTGAAGTAAGCAGTGTCTTAAGCTTTACCCAGGCCGATTCTGCCTCAGATGTCCATCTCAACTTTTTTGCTTTTCCCTTAGTGAGGTCATGAAGCGGTCCTGCTACGTCAGCGAAATCTTTTACAAAGCGTCTGTACCAACTGGCAAGCCCTATGAAACGTTTCAACTCTGTAAATGTCTTTGGCCTGGGGAAGTTTAAGATCGCCTCCACTTTCTCTGGATCCGTCCTGAGCCCATCTTTATCTACAATGTACCCCAAGTACCGTAAGCTAGGCCGAGCAAACCGACATTTTTCCACGTTAATCGTAAAATTGGCTGCCTTCAAAGTAGACATCACCTTCCTTAATAACTCCATGTGCTCATCAAATGTAACCGAAGAAATCACAATATCATCCAGATATGCCCATACTTTGCTCTCTTCCGCATGGAATAAAATATCCATCAATCTCTGCTGCGTCTGTGAGGCATTCACCAGGCAAAATGGCATTAAGGCACAGCAAAAGCCGTTTTTTCCTTACTGCCCTCTTCTAGCTGTATCTGCCAAAATGCCGACTTGAGATCGATAGTACTTAAAAATTTCGCGTTACGCAAACTATCAAGAACACTTGTCACTCTAGGCAACGGATATATGTCACGTTTCGTGACTCGATTTAGTTGCCTGCTATCGAGACACAACCTATTATCCCCGTTGGGTTTTTTTACAATTACTACTGGCGAGCACCATGAGCTATACGACGGTTCCACCACATCTTTGGCTAACATCTCATCCAATTCTTTTTCAATCATCTTTTTTACCACTGGTGAAACATTGTCCTGTCTCTGATATATTGGCTTACTGTCCGCTGTGTCAATGGTATGTCTCAATATCTCAATCCTTCCTAACCCACAACCAGTCGTCTGTTTCATTTCATCTATCAACCCTTCCAGTACTGCTTGCTGCTCCGACGTAAGGTCTTCCTTCGCCACAATTATTGGATTCTTTATCTCCATCTCTCCGAGTTCCACGCGACTACGAGTAATCTCACTTTTAAACCGAATTTCCACCCCGAACTCCTTAAAAAAATCTTTACCCAACACTAACTGTTGTTTGAGAGCTGGCATCACCATAATCGGCATTACACTAAATTGACCATCGAAGCTAATCGGCACCTCAAACATTTCGGTAATATCATGCGATGCACCACACGCTGTAGAAACCCCCTTTGGTTCCGTACTGTTAGCCCTTAGCCCAAGTCTGTTCATCACTCTAGCAAACTGTAAATTACCAACCGTACGATTTGCACCACAATCTAATAATCCAGTGTAAGCGTGACCCATAATGCTCAACTGTACGTAAGTTCTATTGTCGTTATGTTTCTCTATTAATAATGGGCATAAATCACACTCAGAATTATCATCCCGCACAAAGAACTTCCTCACCGTCCCCAACCATGCCTGCCACTCACTACTATTACGCTCCAGGGAGAAATTCAGTTGGCAGCATTCGTTGAACTTCCCCCTTGCTCTTTTCCCTTGCACACACAATCTTTTGACGTTACCCCAAACCTTCCACACTTGTAGCAAAAGAGCCTCTGTCTAGGTACCGAACACTCTCTAAAAGTATGTCCACTCTCTCGACAATTCCAACATCGCTTGGCTGCCACATTTGATGCACGACCCTGTACCGATTTAACTTCTGCAACTTCTATGACCTTACTAGGAGCTACGGATTTCCCTGACTGGCCTTTATACGCCAGGTCTGGTTCTATTAGAACCTTTTCACCTTTCGGCTGTTGAAAATAGTCACAATTGACCTTTGTCCTCTCAACAATCCTCAAGACATTTATCATCTCCTGTATGGACTCAAAATTATCTCTGCACACCGCCTGTTGATAATAGGGCTGTAAATTTTTAAGAACAATTAGCACCTTCTCATTTTCAGTTACCCTAACCGGTAAACGGTTGAACATGTTCTGCATCACCGAGATATAAATCAAAACAGGTTCACCACTCCCTTGAGTACGTGCCCTGATTTCTGCTAAGAGCTCTTCTTGATAGTAGGGTTTTTGAAACGCTCGTTTTAAAAGAATGACCAACTCATCCCAACTGTCGGTATACTCAATCCACAGCACCACGCCACAAGTCACCGTCTGTCGCATTTCTTGCCTCTTTTAACTCTGACACCCGCTCTATAAACGCATTCACGCTCATGTTATTTCCTCCCGAATACTTCAGACCCCACTGATAAATCGGAACCAACTTACGTCTAGGAACATCTTCATCAAATGTCGATGATCGAACTAACCGTGACCTACTGTCCCTATCATCAGCCCAACGTACAGCTGAGAACGATACACCGCGACCTGGTTCGTCCCCTGCTACATGACTCACCTCTTCAACACCCCCTTTTGGACTATTTTTTAATTCAACCGAAGTATCAACCTGACTCTCTAACTTCTATATTATTTTAGTCCCTAATTCCCCTAGACTATTCTGTAATATTTCCTTATCTACCGCCGTTAAATTCTCATCTTCAACGGCCTGGTCCCGAGCTTCCAACTTTCCCAACAAAACTTCGCATCTCTGCAATAGTGCCTCCTTGCGCACGCGAGTCTCGTCTACATCGTGCTTTATGTGCAGAACAGGCTAGCATTAAGCTAACCTGTTCTGCACATGATATAGTCTGGAAACTAACCGCCTAAACAAGGACCTATCAGGCTTACCAGAAAGCTCTTCAACATAATTCGAGAGAACACCCAATTTTGCTGAACATATTTCAAGTTCATAAGTTGAATTTGCCTGAGGAGAGTGAGGAGCTTTAAGTTCACAAGCCCCTCCTGTGACTGTTCTGACAACATCAATTCTATCAACAGTTTTTTTTAATACTGGTACAGTTGATTTTAATACCACGCCCCTACACGCTAATTCTTATTCCAACTCATCCTTTAACAAAAATTGGGGATCCATTTTTATATACAAACAGTCAACCAATACACAAAATAAAATAAAATCAGTGAGCAAATAAAAAGCAAATAACAAAATTAAAAAAAAAACACTAACTGTAAAATTAGGTTTACCTTTATTTTGCCGTCAATTTTTCTGCAGATTTTCGTTTCACAGAAAATTTTTCAAGTAATTTGAAATCGCAAAATAATCTTTACATAGAATATTTACTTCAAATAATTTTAGTTCGGATTAGTTATGTTTCACCAAAAATTTAAAACATTAGTTTTGTTTCAAAAACAATTTGTTCATGTAATTTCATTTCACAGAATCATCGATCTGTAGAAAAGTCACTTCTTATAAATACGGTTCACCAAAATTTAATATACAGAATAGTCATTTAGTCGAATTTTATTTATTTAGTCGTTAATTTAACGCAGTCTGCTTCTCTGGAAGGAATTCGTTTTTAGGGGTTGCCGTTCTAACCTAACCCACTTTTCTGGCAACAGTTCGTTTTCTTGGGGGTCGCAGTTCTAACCTAACCTAACCCACTTTTCTGGCAACATTTCGTTTTCTTAGGGGTCGCAGTTCTAACCTAACCTAACCCACTTTTATGGATAAAGTTCGTTTTTATGGGGGTCGCAGTTCTAACCTAACCTAACCCACTTTTCTGGCAACAGTTCGTTTTCTTAGGGGTCGCAGTTCTAACCTAACCTAACCCACTTTTCTGGCAACCGTTCGTTTTCTTGGGGGTCGCAGTTCTAACCTAACCTAACCCACTTTTCCAGCAAGGGTTCGTTTTCTTAGAAGTTGTAGCTCTTAAACTCCTTTTTTAGCAATTTCAATGAATACTACGAGTATGTGAAAGGTAATTTTGTAAAATAATAATTGTTGAAATTAATATTCTGTGAACTGTAGTGTCGTACAAATAATATTCAATGAATAATAATTCTACAGTCAGTCTTTTATTTTATTTAAAAATCTTTGAATAAATATTTTGAATTTTAATCAAGTTACAAAATATGTTTCTTTGAAATGAATAATCGAAGAAACAGAATTAATTGTAACAAAATTGTGCGATTCGATTATTCTATGAATAATTTTCTGTAGAACAAAATTCTGCAAAAAATTTGGCGATAAAATAAGGGTACACCTGTAAAATTGCACTAAACCAATTATTTCAATTAAGTAGGTAGGATATTTTTTACGAAACTTCCCCAACACAAGTTATAGCAAAATACCACAAGAAAAAAAACACCGTTAAATAAATCACACATTTAGTTTATTTTACCTAATCTACTCTTGCCTTAAATCTACAAGTTTTGTTTTTAAATAATATCAATTTCTAACAATAATACACTAAAACCTTTAATCACTAGTACATCTACACAAAACTACAGTAACCTAAATAACATGTAAACACAACGTACCAAATAAATGCAACAAAAGAATTGCAAATTCACCGCAACGACCTTTGAACCTTGCCGACCGTTTAACAACTACCACCCATTTTATTAACGTTGAGCGCCATTGTTACGTGTCGATAAGGTAATTGAAACACAGTCAATAACGTTTAAACACAAAGATCAATTTATTCACTAAAAACACTACTACCCTAAATAAAACTAAAGACTTAACTTAATTTATAAACAAGTGGGCGCCAGGTGAAATTTCGTCAGATGTTTAACGGGGATTCATCCAAACCCTGCCAGTCTTTCTAGCTCAGTCTATGTTCGAGTTCGAATACATCTAATTGTAGCCGTATCTCTAGGGCGTTTCGGTAGGCTAAAATAAATGAAATAACATTATACTTGGCTGCCCATTAATGGCAAAATTGTCTGAATTGAATTCCTTAAACATAACACTTACCCCTATCGGATATGTTCCGGCACTTTAAATAAAAATAAACTTCGTCACTGCCACTGACGGAATGTCCAGAATTTACTTAATAACAACTTCAGATTTCGGAATTTCGTTACATTTTAAATTCTTAATCACCAGGTACAGTGCAGGACATGACTGCTTTATTAGCCGTTACCAGCTCAAATGCCAATAATTTTACTTGTCATTCCCACAACTAGTTTTTAAAAATACAAATTATAAAACAGAAAGTAACTTAGAAAAAGTTAGGCCGCTCTAGGATTCGATCCTCCGACCTTCAGCTCAGTAGTCAGAGCGTCACCTATTGAGCTACGGATGCAGTTAACAAACTGATCGAAACAGTCGACCAGTTTCGGCACACGGCCGTGCAAGTTAATATGCGTCATAACTGACCGACCCTACGGTCTATTTTCAAATGTCTACACTTTAACATAACAGGGGTGCGCGGGGAGCGACACCGCGCCCGCGCCGGTTTGCGTGCATATACTACATTTCTCCCACACTAATCTTGAAACCTATTAACAAAGAAATAATTAATATTAAAAATAACAATTAGGTAGGTAAGCATTTATTTCCTTATTCCTAAACTTTATAGTTAACATCTTTCCTTGGACGCAACAGACGTCTTTACGAACATTCTGCGAGAGCGGTCGACTCAACGGTCTCTTGCACAGGTGTGTCGACCGCGCTCGGCACACTGAAAGAAGGAAAAGGTTGATTTTGCACGTGTTGGCGACAAATTAGTTGAATTAACAAAATGATGGGTTAAAGCAAAATGAACAAATTGTTGTTTTTACAGAAAAGTTTTTGTTGATATGAAAACAGTTGTATTTACCTATTTGTACATGTTGGCGTAACAATTCATGCAAAGTTCAATAGGTAATTGTTGATTTTACTGTTCAAATTATTGAAATAACAATTTAAACAGTAAAGTTAACAAAACAAATACGTTAAAACAACAAAAGATATTCAACCATTTGTTAATTACCAGAAACAACAAAATAAATTTGTTAATTATGCCTGTTCACAATAGTTGACTTTAATATAAATGTTAATGTTGGAATCAAGCTGATTGGCATAACCCTTTCAAATGTTTCTCCCAACCGTTCCACAAACAATAGGGATAACAATATAAGCAAGTAATAACCACAGCAAGCCATAAAGCTAAATCAACACGTTCGAATAGTGAAATGAACACCCGAATTATGGTTAAAATAACGATATGAACAAGTTAAATCCTTACCAAAAAAAGGCAGTTGACACAACCCTTTGAAATGTTTGTTTTATTCGTCACACAAACAGCTCAACTGTAACAATATTAAACAGGTAAAAACTACAGTAACACATAAAGCTAAATCTACATGTTCGAATGGTTAAACTAACTCACACGCTGGGGTTAAAATAACAATATAAACAGGTTCAGTAAAATACAAAAAAAATCGATTGACATAATTCTTTCTTGTGTTTGTTTCAACTGTCACACAGAGAGTTGGGATAACAATATACATAGGTAATAACAACATTAATACAAAAAGCTAAATCAACCTATGCGAATGGTTAAACTAGTCTTTTCAAGTGTTTGTTTCAACTGTCACACAGACAGTTGGGATAACAATATACAAAAGTAAAAACAACATCATACGAAAAGCCAAATCAACCTGTTCGAATAGTTAAACTAACCCTTTCAAGCGTTTGTTTCAACTGTCACACAGACAGTTGGGATAACAATATACAAAAGTAAAAACAACATCATACGAAAAGCTAAATCAACCTGTTCGAATAGTTAAACTAGTCCTTTCAAGTGTTTGTTTCAACTGTCACACAGACAGTTGGGATAACATTATACAAAAGTAAAAACAATATCATACGAAAAGCTAAATCAACCTGTTCGCATAGTTAAACTAGCCCTTTCAAGTGGTTGTTTCAACTGTCACACAGACAGTTGGGATAACATTATGCAAAAGTAAAAACAAAATCATACGAAAAGCTAAATCAACCTGTTCGAATAGTTAAACTAGTCCTTTCAAGTGTTTGTTTCAACTGTCACAGGCAGTTGGGATAACAATATACAAAAGTAAAAACAACATCATACGAAAAGCTAAATCAACCTGTTCGCATAGTTAAACTAGCCCTTTCAAGTGTTTGTTTCAACTGTCACACAGACAGTTGGGATAACAATATACAAAAGTAAAAACAACATCATACGAAAAGCTAAATCAGCTTGTTCGCATAGTTAAACTAGCCCCTTTAAGTGTCTGTTTTAACTAACACACACGCAGTTGGGATAACAATATACAAGGATAAAAACAACATCAATACAAAAAGCTGTATCAACCTGTTCGAATGGGTAAAATAGCCCTTTCAAATGTTTGTCTCAACCGTTCCACAAACATTTGGGATATCAATATAAACAGTTAAAAACAATAGCACGACATAAAGCTAGATCTACGCGTTCGAATGGTTAAACGAACACCCGAGTTAAGGTTAAAATAACGATACGAACGGTTTAAATCCTTTAAAATAAAAGTCAATTGACACAGCTTTATTGAATTATATTTGAGTGATATAAAGTTAGAATGTAACTGTGTGATCCTCGTATTTCAACCCGTACAAGATTAGAACCTTTTTCATGTAATGTCATTGAGTTTTTCTTTATTGATTTAAATGCCATCTAAATGAGTGGCCATCTAAACGTTACGGTCACGTGATCGCTGTCTCGAGTTTATCATTTTTCCCCACCTCAAAAAGTGCCCAGCGCCGCTAAAGAAGTTTTCACTTCAAAAAGTCATTTGAAGCCTAACATAAATAAATAATTTGAGAGTAGCGAACTTGATTTCCTGTAACAGATCGGTCAAACCACGAATACTCCCCACTCCATCCCTACCTTGTGACGTCAGGTCCTGTGCACCAGGTGGGGCAACGAGGCAGGTAGCGCTCGGAGCCCTCGTCATTGGCTCTCAAATATGAATGTACACAATGAAAGCGTTTTAATGGTAGGTAGGTAAAACGCTGCTATTAATACAAAAAGCTAAATCAGCCTGTTCGAATGGTTGAACTAGACCTTTCAAATGTTTGATTTAACCGACACACAAAGAGTTGGGACAACAATATAAACAGTTAAAAACAACAAATAATTAATAATAATAAATAAATTTGGCCTATATACGTCCCACTGCTGGGCACAGGCCTCCTATCATGCGCGAGAGGGCTTGGGCTATAGTCCCCACGCTAGCCCCATGCGGATTGAGCAGTACCATCTTTACCATAAGGGCACACGGGGCCCGTGCCCAGGGCCCCCCAGACAGTAACAGTATATAATATATGATTACCCATAGTAAATACTCGCTACGCTCGTGTTTCAATTTTGGAGTCTTTCGCTTGCTCGGGTATCAATATTAGCAGGAGAAGTTAAACATATGTTGCCACCGAGTGAAACACAAAATTTTTCACCACACCAACACAAGAAAACTACTAACTGTAAATTAATATCAAACAAAATCAAAGCAAATCGATTCAAAATGAATGTTATTAAATATTTGTCATTCAAAATCATCATTTAAAAGCTAATTCTACCAGCAAACCTAAGAAAACAACTTAAAATTTGCATTAATCAAATGTAAACTTTGCCTCACATGTGAATAAAATGCAACTTTCTTATTCGTTTTTGAACAATCAAAAGAGCCTTTGCCATCTGGTGTGGTAAAAATAACATGATAATACTCGTTTCGAACCTAGAAATGAGCCTGCGCGAACGTTTAATTATAAGTAGGTACTTACTTACTTACTTCGTTTTTTTACTATTAGAAAGAATTCCATCGAAGTAAGCGTGCAGTTTTTATCAGGTTCTTTAATTGTTAATAATAGGTAATGGAATTATCTAACGTAGCATGGTCAATACTTATAATTTACTTACTTCAAAATTTTACCCTAAAAATGCCTGATTTGGAAGTCTTGGAACCACAACCTTTTTTCTGTGAAGTTCTTTCTAATGCTAAAATAATGAAGTAGGTAAGTAAGTAGGTATACGAAACAGTCATCAGTCATCACCTGCACGACGCGACGCGCATCTGCAAAACTCAAAATGTTCCGCCGGGCGAATATTCGACCGACGGTCAGGCTAAATGTCCGGTATCCGGTTAATATCCGACCAAACAACTATCCCTTGCATCTCTACATTCGATTACAAACAGAACCTAGAATAATTTTCACCAGAATTCACACAAACAGTTGGGATAACAATAATATAAACAGGTAAAATCGACATCAATAATATAGTTGATACTTGCTAAGCTGTATTAGCAAAGTCGCATACGTATTTTCTGGTTTTCCTTATTATTTTTAAAATCGCAACTCTTTTCACATTTTTACATTACTTTTACAGTAATATCGCTTTAAGTACGTGACCCCATTATTAGGCGCGGTTTCGCTTTAACGCGAATTTCAAATTTCGCGGATTGCATATGCAGTCATTTATTTACGTGTTAAATCATTTTGTCGGACATCGAAGTTAATTAATAATAAAAGGATATCCGTCTAGCTAGCTCACGTGCAAGAAGCATGGCAATAGGTTACCTACTTGACTTGCGTTCGTTTATTTAATTTTCGGCAGTATTCGGTTTTATTCGCTGTTACTAATGTTCACAATGTTAAGTGACGTGCCATCGCCATCGAATTTCTAGTGTAACTCTGACCTCCAAATACGCGGAGTTATTTTTAAATTGGATATCAAGTTATAGTGGTTATTATGGTAAAAAGTAAGACAAAATAGGTGTCTTTAGAATAGACAACTAAGACGGCGGCGAAGGACGCGTCTTGAAGGACGCCATACACGGTACAATATTTTATTTTACTCTATTGCACCGCACCGCGACCTTGGTGCGTCGCATCCATAAGTGAGAGCGAGTAAGAGATATCTGTTTCTCTTTTAAGATGCCGTTTGTATTTTAAGATGCTGTTTGTAGTATGTTCATATAAGAATTTTGCGATATTGGTTTGTATACTTGCTCAAGCAGATCTTGTCAGTAGAAAAAGGCGGCAAATTTGAAAAATGTAGGCGCGTAGGTATATCGTCTCATAGAAAATTTGAATTTCGCGCCTTTTTCTACTGACAAGATTTGCTTGACCGTCTATATCTTAATATAGCATGCAAAGATATCTTAACATAAAATTTCCATATCGCTGGATAGGTAGAAAAAATATTTGTTTTAGAAAAGAACAAACATACGGACGGACAGACAGACAGACATGACGAATCCATAAGGGTTCCGTTTTTTGCCATTTGGCTACGGAACCCTAAAAATGTGTAGGTATTCATCACATGTCAAAGACCGTGGCGGTACTCGATACATTATAATTGGACCATTAAACGCTTCTGTCTTTTTTTTACTTATGGGTCTGCAATTTAAAATCACAATTTCAATTCTAAATATTAATACCTAAACCGCTACCTAACGAGTAATCTTACACAAATAACCCACATTTTTTTTATTTCAATAGTTATCTTATTATTCCCTTTTAAAGCCCAGTAATAAGCCAGTACTATCTCATTTACTCCAATAGGTACCAATAGAAAGTGTGCGCTGACGCGCCGTGCGTTGCGTGTATGGAAACCTTTATTCGAAACTCGTGCGCGCGAACGGGTGACGACGGAGGCGACGCTTGCGCAACCGGCCCCCGCGCCACCGCCCCACCGGCCAGTCCGGCCATCGGCGACCGCCAGTCTATCCCATAGTCTAATAAAACATGGTCTTCCATTCCCAGAGTGACACGGGGCTACGTCACAACAACATGGCCGCTATATATAGCGCTATCGCATATTATCATATAGCGCTGTCGCATGATGACGTAAGCCCGTGTCAGTTAGGTGACCTAGAAAAGACGGGAATGGAGTACCAGGCGGAGTATATTATTATACCATGGTCTATCCGAATTCGTGCAGCGATGTGTACATGTAACTAGTGATACATTATGACGGGAATAATGGATTTAAACATTGGTGGGTAAGAACACATTATGATTGTTATGTAATTAACTCTAATTGTTATAAATTAAGAAGGTAATAGGGTTTTTATTTTTTAAGGTCTCGTATATTTACACGAATGGGGCATTTCCGCGGAAACCATTAAACGCTTCGAAGGTACGTGTTTATTATTTTCGTTGTCGGATTATTTTCGTTTTTTTTTAGTGTTAGAAATTAGGTAACCAATGTTGGCGTGTCTTTTTATTGGAAAATGCTTTTAAAACATTAGTATAATATATAATTTGAACTATTACTTATGAAAGCGAGCTTGTCGGTCGCCATCTTGTTTAAATTGGTTCACGGTAAATTTCTGTGTTGTTTTATCTCATGAATCTTGTACCTTTAAACGAGCAATTATTGTTATTTATTTATTTTTATATTTCGTTGATCTCGGAAACGGCTCTAACGATTTCAATGAAATTTGGTATATGGGGGTTTTCGGGGGCGAAAAATCGATCTAGTCTAGCTAGTCTTATCTCTGCGAAAACGCTCAATTTTTAGGGTTCCGTACCCAAAGGGTAAAACGGGACCCTATTACTAAGACTCCGCTGTCCGTCCGTCCGTCTGTCACCAGGCTGTATCTCACGAACCGTGATAGCTAGACAGTTGAAATTTTCACAGATGATGTATTTCTGTTGCCGCTATAACAACAAATACTAAAAACAGAATAAAATAAAGATTTTAGTGGGGCTCCCATACAACAAACGTGATTTTTGACTGAGGTTAAGCAACGTCGGGCGGAGTCAGTACTTGGATGGGTGACCGTTTTCTTTTTTGCCGTTTTTTGCATTATGGTACGGAACCCTTCGTGCGCGAGTCCGACTCGCACTTGCCCGGTTTTTGAGTTTTATAATGTTTTCCGAGCAAAGCTCGGTCTCCCAGATATTATTGTTAACAGTGCAATACTTAACATATTTCAGATAACAATATATCCCTCGAATTAATGAAATGTATGAAATCTGAAGAGTTAAAGGAACTCATTCCGAATATAAGAGACAGAATTTTGTTCAAATCTGGGTTGGAACAGCTCTACAAAGTTATAGACGTACGTACCTATTGTTTACTTACCTGTCAACCTTTACTTATTAAGTAGTTGAATCAAAAGCTGTGCTTTTGTTGAAATGACACATTATTCTTAGTTAAAACCACAGTTTTCCTTTCTTTACTGAAATGGTTATGGTTGCAGGAAACGTCAACGGAAGCGGCAACAACAAGTGACATAGATTCGAGTAATGATGGTATATCAGCGCCGTGTAGTCCATCAGGGCGTGCGTCCAGTTTATCCAGTGTGTCCAGCTGTAACGAGAACCCTCGATCCGGAAAAAATCCACGCGTAAGTGTTTGAGCATTACTTAACTAATTTATATTATAAAACAAAGTTCTCTGCTGCGTCTGTCTGTATGTTCGCGATAAACTTAAAAACGATTGCACGGATTTTCATGCGGTTTTGACCAATACCATTCGAGTGACGCGACTCTTTCTTTGGTTGGACTGTAGCAAAGAGGGGCTGGGACTTAGAATTTTTATTTTAATTGTCATTACTAAAAAAGTGATTATTTCATCAAAATCTTTTAAATATATCGTCGTCTAGTACCCACAACACAAGCCTTATTGAGCTTACTGTGGGACTAGGTAGATCTGTGTAAAATTGTCCTGTAAGTAATATTTATTTTATTTTTATTTTAAATTATTCTAAGTGTTTTGCAACCCCTATGTTTTGTTCCTTTAATTAAATTTCCTATTCCCAGAAACGGCCCGACGGCCCCTCTTTGGTACAGTTTGTTGGGCATGGGTTGTGCACACCATCTTTACAATAGGTTAAAACTACATGTCCAAATTGTTGTTTACACGAATTTTAAGGCTGCGGACCGCGTGCGTTCAGGCCCCTATTTCACCAACGTGACAGGTGCGACAATTCGACAAGTCTCATTGTTGCTGACGTCACAGGCATCCATGGGCTACGGTTATCGCTTACCATCGGGCGGGCCGTATTCCTGTTTGTCACCATCATTGTATTATTTAAAAAAACTTTATTATATCGGCAAAAAACAGGCATTTCTCTTGCGATGCTTATGATGATAATGATGACAATTGTCACAAGATTTCAAAGAACTTTCGGTAATTCTTGACAGCAAATGAGTTTTGTGCCGGAATGTTGTGACAATTGTCGTATTTCTTGTGACAATTGTCATTATAGTGTAAATAACATTATTTGCGGTAATTGACGTCTGTCACTCACAACAGCAATACTACGTAAAATGTTTTGCACATCGAAATCACAAAGGAAAATAACTGCACTGCGAACGTTTACGTTCTACGTCTTTTTTTTTTTAATTTTAGGGTTGGCCGGACACCACCGTTATGAATCGGTAGTCGTCTAAGTAAATCGATATGAATTTTTCATTTTTCTTTTAATAAAAATAAGGAAAAGGTGGATAATTAACTGTAAATATGGATATATTTATCGTCACTTAACAGACAACAAATTTGACACAGAAATAACATAATTAAACTTTAAAATAGATCCCCAGTTAGTTTCAATTTTGACAATGGGTGCGACCTACTCGGTCGGTGTATTAAATACACCGACCGACCGGTACCTTGCGGGAAAACCATATAATTCTAGCTTTATTTAAATCTCAAATAAAAATTCATTATACGTCACAATTCGATACCTCAGTCTACGTGCCATCCAATCGTAATCGCTTGCTGTGACAATCGATTTGCGTTAGTTACATCTCTATATACGTCAGTCATAATGTGTCAAATACCGCAAATAATGTTATTTACACTATAGCTTCGCAAAATAAGTACTTATGAACTGGCGATATAGTGGCGTTTTTTTTAAATTAACATGTGTAAGGATCATTATTTATTAATAGCTTATATCTTGATCATTCTTACTTTTGTTTATGAATAATTTATAAAAGAGTATCAATTGACTCATACTTGTCACTGGTTCCCGCCATGTTGAATTGTAATAAAAAGGGGGTATACCAGTGACAAGTGGCCAGTTCGAGTACGGACAAGTTAGAGTGAAGACGTCTTGAATATTTTATTGTAAATTGGTTGTTATTATGTTTATAACAAATGAATAAAGTTAAAATATTGGTACAAGTATTAGTTTTCATCATCGACCCGGTAATAACCCAACAATTTCAGAAGTTGGATCTAACAAAAATCGATAGGATTTTTGCCACGCCGCACGAACGTAAGGTTTTCTTTTCTTTTTCGTTTGTATCAGTGAGTAAACTATGTTTACCGGAAAGTGTATTAAATTTTGGTAAGTCATTTCTTTATATATTTTTTTTACTCCCTTTCATTTTAAATAAAATTGGTTTAAGAACCTACCGTCATATCTGTATTAAATATACTGTATATATTATTAACGATCATGATGATGATTTGCCCAATTTTGGTATATGTATGTGTAGAAAGAATGTACGAACGGATGCCAGGTAGTCTCACTTATAATAAAAATATGAAATTTAAAATCTACAGTTGTCATTTAAGCGTTTTTGAATATTACATATGAGTCAGTGAAAATTAGATCGAATGTCATTATAATGTTTCTATATTATCAAACTCGATTGTATGACGGTGTACCACATCGATTATTTCAAACTCAGGCTAAGGACTCATTATTTAGTTTTGTTGCGTAGCAAAATAGCATAGTACAACTGTAGTAGCAAACTACAGTAGGATATTGTTTTATGTACATTAAGATTTACGATCTGTTGCACCTTTTGTGGTCAGTTTGCGGTACTAAAATTGTATGAATACACTGGCTTTGTAACCATGACACCGATGAGTAAACTAAAAATTAAATCTTGCCAATTGAATACCTCTGAAGTAAACCCCTGTTGAGTTTGTATTAGCAATGCCTCTAGTATGAAGTTTTTAAACGCGATTGGCGTCAGTGTATAACGTAATATTGTTACGAATGCATCTAAGATATTGCTTTTATTAAAATGTTGGGCATTATAATATATGACCTTTCGGAACTCCACTTTAAAATCATTCTGGTCACTATGTAAGTTTATACATAATATTGCGATTCCATGCGCACAAGACCGACAAGACGATACATTATTTAAAAGAAAATAACGTGACGATCTAAGTCTAAATTGGAAACCATAATGCAGGGTTACGTTATGTAACTTGTGTACCTAGTGCTATTAGCTATTAACATGGTTTTTTTTAACCTAGTGCTTTTATACCGATATCGGTTTTCATTCTGCGACGCTGCCCAACACAGCATTACTTATGAAAGCCTCGATGAAGCTAAATTACTAGAACACGTAGTTATAATTATTTTCCCTTCTTGTATGGAAATACAACACCTTTATGACATATCGGATATTAAACGTATTAACGACCGGTCTGGTCTAGTGGATAGTGACCCTGTCTGCTAAGCTGATGGTCCTGGGTTCGAATCCCAGTAAGGGCATTTATTTGTGTGATGAACACTAATATTTGTACCTAGTACCCATAGTACAAGCTTTGCTTAGTTTGGGACTAGGTTTGATCTGTGTAAGATGTCCCCTAATATTTATTTATTTATTTATTTATTATTTATTTAATAGTATGAATCAGAGTTGGGCACTTATAATTGCAATCTGTGATTAAACTAAAATAAAGCTCAGTCAAATGATTTCATAAGGAATAAAGGAAGTAGCGGTCGTAAAACGAACCTTATTCTAACTTTATCAACTAAAACGTTAGTTTGAATAACCATGATAACCATCTGCTCGAATAATTAAAATACTTCCAAAACCATGTCGATGATAAATATAAGTGTGTCATGTCGAATTCAAGCTGATTGGTAAACTCATGATAAATTGACAAAATAAGTTGCCGTTATTAAAACTAACGTTACCATTCTCATTTTATTTAATTTAACTAAATTTGCCCAACTCTGGTATGAACATACATCTATATTAAATCTCCATGTTATGGAGCGTATGTCGTTTGTTGAATACACGAGTAGTAACTCGTTAACGAATGTACTTATGTAATATTTTTCTATTGTTTTTCTATTGCACACTCCTCAAGATACGTAACTCGTAACTTTGTGCGCTGAGCATTAAGTATTTTTTGTGTCAATTTACACATACTAGATATCGTAAACTTGCATCTCAATGGATTCAATTTAATAACCTGTCACCTTTTGTTTAGACTGTATGACTGTATGTCATCAAGTCTTAATGTAATCAGTTTTTTTATCATAACAACCTTGTAAGGGCCAGTAATTTTGGCACGAGTACTTAATCAATGTATATAAATGTATGTGTGTTACCATGATGATCATGGAGAAATGCGAGGTCGATGGGACATCGATATGCTTAACTATTTGATATAATATTTGATTGCGAGCTACGCATACTTTAAACATTTAGAAACTCATTTACCCCTTTATTTATAGGATGTGAATATTTTGAATGACGTTAAGTCTTCCAAACCAATAATAATCTCCTGTGTTTTATCTGACAGGACAGTATCGTTTGCTACATTTTTATTATTTTTGTTTTTCTGTAATAGTAGTAAATTCAAATCATACTTAGGTACCTAAATGAAAAACAAAGGACCTTAATTGGAATAATAGTGTATTCTGTGGATATCTTTGAAGTTGCGTGTAGTACTGTAAAGTTGTAACTTAAAACTACGCTTATGCGTAATATGTAGAGTCATATGTAGAGTCATATGTAGAGTCATATGTAGAGTCATATGTAGAGTCATATGTAGAGTCATATGTAGAGTCATATGTAGAGTCATATGTAGAGTCATATGTAGAGTCATATGTAGAGTCATATGTAGAGTCATATGTAGAGTCATATGTAGAGTCATATGTAGAGTCATATGTAGAGTCATATGTAGAGTCATATGTAGAGTCATATGTAGAGTCATATGTAGAGTCATATGTAGAGTCATATGTAGAGTCATATGTAGAGTCATATGTAGAGTCATATGTAGAGTCATATGTAGAGTCATATGTAGAGTCATATGTAGAGTCATATGTAGAGTCATATGTAGAGTCATATGTAGAGTCATATGTAGAGTCATATGTAGAGTCATATGTAGAGTCATATGTAGAGTCATATGTAGAGTCATATGTAGAGTCATATGTAGAGTCATATGTAGAGTCATATGTAGAGTCATATGTAGAGTCATATGTAGAGTCATATGTAGAGTCATATGTAGAGTCATATGTAGAGTCATATGTAGAGTCATATGTAGAGTCATATGTAGAGTCATATGTAGAGTCATATGTAGAGTCATATGTAGAGTCATATGTAGAGTCATATGTAGAGTCATATGTAGAGTCATATGTAGAGTCATATGTAGAGTCATATGTAGAGTCATATGTAGAGTCATATGTAGAGTCATATGTAGAGTCATATGTAGAGTCATATGTAGAGTCATATGTAGAGTCATATGTAGAGTCATATGTAGAGTCATATGTAGAGTCATATGTAGAGTCATATGTAGAGTCATATGTAGAGTCATATGTAGAGTCATATGTAGAGTCATATGTAGAGTCATATGTAGAGTCATATGTAGAGTCATATGTAGAGTCATATGTAGAGTCATATGTAGAGTCATATGTAGAGTCATATGTAGAGTCATATGTAGAGTCATATGTAGAGTCATATGTAGAGTCATATGTAGAGTCATATGTAGAGTCATATGTAGAGTCATATGTAGAGTCATATGTAGAGTCATATGTAGAGTCATATGTAGAGTCATATGTAGAGTCATATGTAGAGTCATATGTAGAGTCATATGTAGAGTCATATGTAGAGTCATATGTAGAGTCATATGTAGAGTCATATGTAGAGTCATATGTAGAGTCATATGTAGAGTCATATGTAGAGTCATATGTAGAGTCATATGTAGAGTCATATGTAGAGTCATATGTAGAGTCATATGTAGAGTCATATGTAGAGTCATATGTAGAGTCATATGTAGAGTCATATGTAGAGTCATATGTAGAGTCATATGTAGAGTCATATGTAGAGTCATATGTAGAGTCATATGTAGAGTCATATGTAGAGTCATATGTAGAGTCATATGTAGAGTCATATGTAGAGTCATATGTAGAGTCATATGTAGAGTCATATGTAGAGTCATATGTAGAGTCATATGTAGAGTCATATGTAGAGTCATATGTAGAGTCATATGTAGAGTCATATGTAGAGTCATATGTAGAGTCATATGTAGAGTCATATGTAGAGTCATATGTAGAGTCATATGTAGAGTCATATGTAGAGTCATATGTAGAGTCATATGTAGAGTCATATGTAGAGTCATATGTAGAGTCATATGTAGAGTCATATGTAGAGTCATATGTAGAGTCATATGTAGAGCCATATGTAGAGCCATATGTAGAGCCATATGTAGAGCCATATGTAGAGCCATATGTAGAGCCATATGTAGAGCCATATGTAGAGCCATATGTAGAGCCATATGTAGAGCCATATGTAGAGCCATATGTATAGTCAGAGCTATACGTTGAGTGGTTTTCATATAAAGAGTCGATGACTTATGTGCAGACACTAGTATCAGTAGATAAGAAACGCCATGTTAATCTTGTGGAATCGATGTGTTTGTGTAGGTATACACAATATACAACGCACGTGGATGGACGTGTGAGACTTTAATGCGCGTGGATGAACGTGTGAGACTTGACGCGCGTGGATGAATGCGCTACACTTTTATTCCAACTTTCATAAATATATTTACAACAATTTAAAATAATTAGTCAACCATATATCAGTATAATTTAATCATAAAAACATAATAAACAGTAATAATAAGCAAAGAAAAATTAATAAAATTTCTACACGTCTATTACTAATATGTTGAGTTCTCATCTGAGTGCAGTTTAGATTAAAACGGTATGAAATATCATATTATGTGTGTTATACAGGAGTTGCTAAAATCCTAAGATTGTAACAATACTTTTATATTCACAAAAAAAAGAGACGAAGGAAATAGATAACGACACTTGATTAATAAAGGAAACAACGATTATCGCTCGTTCGTAAATATAAAATTACATGTAATGGAAATCGATATACGAGTAGATTAATGATGCCCGTTTTCTTAATGTTCAACTTGAACTTGGCTGGGCGCGTGAGCCATAGAGATTAGACATTCATAATGTAAAATATATATAAAACCAATGGTTATTACTGAGGAATATAATAAAACCAATGGTTATTACTGAGGAATATACGGTAAATTCTCTGCAAAAGAAATAAATGTTGTTATGTTTAATTCATAAGTAAAGCTTTTAAATTTACACGGGAACTCATTTCTTCCATTATTTAAACCACCATGGTACAACATCATTATGAACTTTTATATATCAAATAATAATTGATAAGGTGCTTCGCTTTTAATATACTGTCAAACTGTTCAATATTACTTGACAATTAAACATGATTATTATGCATATGTGAATTTACATATTTTTATATGTATTATAATACCGTGTTCGATAATCGATAATTCATAAGAAAGTCCCATTTATTTAAATATCAATAAAGTTACAAAAATTAAATATATAGTTTTTATTTAATGAGGCTTCAGAAAACGGTTCTTAATTTGTCTGACATTAATCATGTACGAATATCTCGATCTAGTAAAATAGTATTATAAATAAGTCTTATTTTCGTAAAACCAGAATAATTTTAATAATAAACATACTCCAAGCATACATACATAATTACATGCATTAATTGTCGAATCTGATTTAATTAGTATTATCATTAATTCTTTAGATATGTCCGAATAAGGAATTAGGATAACAAATGCACCGTAATACCTATAAGACTTTAGTTTCTGAAAAATAAAAATAAAACACGACTATAGCTGGAAATTAAATATTTGGTATTCAAACTCAACTACAATAATAAACTTTGGTTCAGATAAAACCTGTTGAAAAAAAAAAACATAGTATTTCTTAGTCACATTGTAACATGAATATTATTCGATCTAGATTCGCTAAGAGTATTGTTATAATGACCAAATACTTTTAAAACTAAATCGCAATGTAGATGTTCATCATTCATGTGGAATAATTAATTAACTAGTTTATGTCTGATGTTTAAATCCATTTTATGTGATGAGGAATTTGTTCTTGTAATGAAGTTATGAACTTCTGTAATAAAATTATTCATTCGTTCATTCAAATTTATAAAACCTAACGGTTACTTAGTTTATGTTCTTATACCTACTTGATGGATCTTTAATGGCTATATTTATGACCTAAGGCGTGTAAGCGGTTCGAATGAGGATTAGTCGGTCGCATTCATATTAAAATATAGAACTTTGACTGTTGATAATAGCAGGTTAATAGAACTACCTCTACAATAAGATATCTTAATAAAAAAAAAATCGTTGGCAACAGGTAACGTTCGAAGTAATATCGAAAGTTTGTGTTAATTTAAATCAACATATTATATCATCAGATAATCAGTAGCCCAAACAAAAAAATACATAATCTGTCACTTTTATGATTGCATTCATGTCAACTACGGGCTGGGCCCGAAGATATAAAATCAGAACCATGCATTATTTATAGAGATGTGACACGTATGTCCTATTTTCATTATTAAACCTTATTGCGCAATACATGATATAGTGAATTGTGACCTATTTTATTTACAAATATTATAATAATGAATACAAATTAGGTACAATTTGGTAGCCATGTCGTTTATGTACTAAAATAATTGAAACGTGAAACAATAAATTCATAACATGCTTAAATCGATATAACGATTAAAATATAAAGATTAATGATTAAATAAATCAATGAAATAAAACCACGAGTATTCAATAATAATTTAAAAAAGGAAGTTTTAATTTCATATATCTAAAGAAAGTCTTGAAAGTTTCAGAACGACCCAGGAGCGTCCAGGTGAAAGGGCCAGGGTTTGGTATTCCATTACCACCCAGGAGTGCCCAGGTGAGAGGGTCGGGGTGTGGAATCACTTCCGACCCAGGAGTGCCTAGGTGAGATGGCCAGGGTGATGACATTCCTGTTCCTTAGCAGAACTAAGGTGCTTCTACGCAGAAGTACGATCGTTGACTACACCGCAGAGTCTTCGAATGCTGGCATCATGGCACGCGATGCTGCGGCTAGTAGCGGCACGAGATCCGGTGCCCCGTGTTGCGCAGCATCAGCGTGGTTGGCGGCATCTTCATCGAGGACAGCTTCAGATGTGTCGACGGCACTATCGCAGTGGGCAGAGCTTACGTGGTCGGTGGCACTATTGCAGTTAATGAGAACGTGGCGTCGGTTAGGCAGACGGCGCAACCCGCGGTGACGCAACTATCTTCTGTTGGGGAAGTGATCCATGTATAGCGGTTTGAATATTTACGTGCGAAAGTGAATGGTGTTGTGTACGTATATTATATTATATTTCTTGATCATAATTATTGAAATTTAACAAGTGTTAAAGAAAACTTAATAATGCTAGATTGCGTAATCTTACTATTACATAATGAAACATAGTGTACCGTCTATTACGCTTATCGTATGAATTTTCTATTGTTTAATATTTTGTTATATTTCTGCAGGCCGAACTAATTAAATTTATTCGTTTCTATGATGACATATAGTTTCTATAACCTTGATAACAGACTTGTGAAAATTCTTCGAAAAC
The DNA here is from genome assembly GCF_910591565.1 of Cydia splendana. Classification (NCBI taxonomy): domain Eukaryota; kingdom Metazoa; phylum Arthropoda; class Insecta; order Lepidoptera; family Tortricidae; genus Cydia; species Cydia splendana. The sequence goes on from NW_026946900.1 coordinate 722,867, forward strand.
CATAATTTGAAGGATTAATAATATTATGTTCTGGTATCGGCCACCTATTTCCTAATTATCATTAATTATCATTTTATTAATGCCTAATAATTATCAACACATTATAATTATAATTTTATTAATAGTATATATCGTGCAATCATGAGTGCACATGAGTATTACGTGTTTGTAATTTTATTTTCTCTTGTTACTTATTATTATTTAATATGCATATTATGTGCATAAATATCATTCACATAGTAATATTGGATCAGTGAATCTTGGTTTGTTTTAATGTATATATTTTGATTCATTATTTTCATAAATTTGTCTTTGTTTTTATCATTATTTTTAACTATTTTATATTAAGGTTTGGCGAAGGGTCTCGCCTCGAACAGGATGGCCGAGCTGTAAGGATCATTATTTATTAATAGCTTATATCTTGATCATTCTTACTTTTGTTTATGAATAATTTATAAAAGAGTATCAATTGACTCATACTTGTCACTGGTTCCCGCCATGTTGAATTGTAATAAAAAGGGGGTATACCAGTGACAAGTGGCCAGTTCGAGTACGGACAAGTTAGAGTGAAGACGTCTTGAATATTTTATTGTAAATTGGTTGTTATTATGTTTATAACAAATGAATAAAGTTAAAATATTGGTACAAGTATTAGTTTTCATCATCGACCCGGTAATAACCCAACACATGTTGGTGGCAAACAACCACACCGCCCATCTGATGGTACGCGGTTACCGTAGCCTATGGAGGCCTGTGACGTCAGTAACAGTGATGTCGACAATTGCCGGACCTGTCACGTTGGTGAAATAGGGGCCAGTCCGCGGCCTAAACGTTCCGTCACACAGGCGCGTTTTTCGGGCGGGACGTGAGCGTTTTGTATTAAAAGCGGCGCGTCCTGTGTCCTGTGTGACGAAGCCTTTAATAGAGTTCCGTAGGTCTTAATAGGGAAGCCTTATAATTTCGTCATGTCTATCCGTCCGTCTGTCTGTCTATCGGTCTGTTAGTCTTTATAAACCCCTGACGCAAAAAGAGGGGTAATTAAAGTTTCACGTGTCTTGTGTCTGTCTGTGACATCTAAACGGATGGACCGCTTTTTTAATCGAGATGATTCTTAGCTAAATTGTATCAAAATCTGTTTAGCCTTTTTTGAGATATTGAAGTAAGTATACAAGTACGTTCCCTACAGGTGGCATTAAAAAATCCTAAACTGTATAAGTAACAAATTGTTGTTTTCACACGTAACACTAAATATTCGAAACCTTTGTAAACAAACTTAGTTATGCAGTTACCACAAAGCTTTCTCGGTATTAATTGTGTATCCACTATATTGTCTTTATTTATTTTCTGATTCTTATTCATAGGAAATCGATATAACAACAATTTTGAACGATAATAACCACGGTAAACTAGTTTTGGCACGTTTGAAAACGTGCAAGAAGCTCGACGCTACTTTTAGATCCCATCTAACCAAAAGTATTGTTGAGTGGTACCTTAAGCATTACGAATGCATGAAATAGGAAGATTTTATGGTTATAGCTGAAGCAATTCAAGTCTTTATTCCCACGGAATTAAAGGTTACCTACCTTTATACGCATTATTCGTAGGTAGTTATTGCATGTAAGTAATATGAGTATACAAGTGTTCCAAAAACCACCGTTAAAATGAAAAGGTCTGATATAAGGCAGCTCATTTACGTCATTTATGGTCACCCTCTTTGTTTTATCCAAATTGCTTTCTGTACCTATCAATCTTACAATTCTTACATATTAGTGCGATAGAGACAGATACAGTTGTCGTAGCGCAAAAGATTGGCATGTTGGCTATTACGCGCCCGTGGTGCCTAGCCAAGATGGCAATTTTTGTTTTTAATTTAATAACCAAATCATTAGGTACATTACATAGGTACAAATTTCGCCGTTCTGGGGGTGTTAATTTAATAACCAAATCTTTAGTACAATTTAGCTGTTCTGGGGGCCTTGCCAATATGCCAATCGCTTGCGCTTAGGGAATGCAAATCGGTTATTTTCGGTTATTTTTTGTATGGAAATTATCGGTTATTAACCGATTTCGGTTAATAACCGATAATTTCCATACAAAAAATACCCCGACATGCTCCGACAACGAAGCGCTTTCTGTCTCTATCAGACTATCACTCTTATATATTAGGGCGATACAGATACAGAGATAACGTTTCGTTGCCTTAGCGCAAACGATTGGCATGTTGGCTACGCACCCAAGGTGCCTAGCTAAGATGCCAATTTATGTTTTTAATTTAATAATAACTAGAGATGCAACGGAGAGTTGTTTGGCCGGATACCGGATATTCGGCCTGACCATCGGCCGAATATCCGGTATCGAATATCCGAATATTCGGCCGGCGGAACTATACCTACATTTCGGTTCTTCAGGTGCGCATTGTGCAGGTTTTGACCTGTTTCGTAGTTAACGATCACGCGGATTCATTTCTGGGTTCGAAATAAGTGCGCGTGCAAGTGAGTGGAATGTTTAAATTGTTTTAAAATAATAAACGGTTTTTATAGTCCGTGGAGCTCACGACAAAAAAGTGTGATATACGGCAAATGATGATGATGGAATTTCCTTTTGCAGAGTTGCTCCTTTTGACTCACAGATTGATTTAGGAGGGGGAGCCAACCGGATTTTTGATGCAACATTTTGACTTAAGGGGGGGGTGCCCTCCGAAATTTGTAAAAAAATTTGTTTGGCTATGTGCGCAAGTTTGGTATCATTTTCGGGTAAATCAAGGATGCTAAATTCATTTCTGATATTTAATTTAAACGGTTTCATATAAATAATTTGAAAAAAATTCAATTTTATTTTTTTTCGATAAAATGCCAAAACTTTTCTTATTTTTATATATACACAAAAAATAAAAATTTCATAAAAAAGCCCTACTATTCCTCGTTATAAAAAGTATACACATGGTATATTTATGTCTAAAAATAAAAAAAAAAAAAATGAAATGTAGACCTACTTTCGACCACCAGCTCACTGAATAGTATACAAAGATATGAGTTACAGCTATGAGAATTACGACGTTTGATGATGATGAGATACCCTTTAGCATAGTGAGTCCTTAGAACCCTTAGATCATTTTAGGAACGGGAGCCACCTTGATTTTTGGTGCGGTGTGCTTGAAAGGGTGGGGATGATTTGTCCCATACAATCATAAATTTATGAAAGCATCTGTTTAGGTTTCTGCATTAAGTTTGGTGTCATTATCGAGTAAATTAAAAGAAAAAAAGAGCAATGGACTAATAGTTACATTATTTCGTATTTAAAAGATTTTACTGCCTAATATATTTGTAAATACTCTTTAACATTGCTTATGCTTGGTGCACAACGTAATCCGATTTAAGGGACGTAACTATACGGAGGAAAATAATTTAAATATTAGTCAATATTGACATTATTAATTTGTATTTTGAATATTTAATTACCTAAATGATTTCTATCTTTTGATTTACTCGAAAATGTCATCAAACTTATTGCAGAAACCTAAACAGGTGCTTGCGTAAATTTATGATTGTATGGGACAAATCACCCCACCTTTCATCCCGACTGTATCAAAAATCAAGGTGGATCTCCTTCCTAAAGTGATCTAAGGGTTCTAAGGACTCACTATGTATAATAAAAAGGGATCTCATCATCATAAATTGCTAAGCTGTAGCTCACACCGTTGTATCTTGTTCAATGAGTAGTCGAAAGTAGGTCTACATTTAATTTTTTTTGGTCACATTAATGTAAAATAAATCTGCCATATGTATACTTTTTATAACGAGAAATAGTAGGGCTTTTTCATTAAATTTTTATTTTTTGTGTGCATATTAAAATAAGAAAAATATCGGCTTTTATTTGGAAAAAAAATAAAATAGAAAATTTATATTTTTCATTTTTTTTCAAATTATTTATATGAAACCGTATAAATTAAATATCAGAAACTAATTTAGCATCCTTGAGTTACACGAAAATGATACCAAACTTGACCAAATAGCAAAACTTTATTTTTTACAAATTTCGGGTCCCCTTGAGTCAAAATTTTGCATCAAAAATTCGATTGGCTCCCCTTCGTAAATCAATCTGTGAGTCAAAAGGAGCAACTCTGCAAAAGGAAATTCCATCATCATCATTTGCCGTATAATTAAGTGAACACCAGGGACTATAATAGTAAATGTTTTAAAATAATAAATAATAAACTGTTTCTTAGATCCAATTTGTTTACTCAGAAATCACGCAATGTTACTTTCCGGTATCCGGCCGAATAGTAGGTTACTATCCGGTATCCGGCCGGATATTAAAATATTGGCCGGATACCGGATAATAACCATATCATTAGGTACAAATGGTACAATTTAGCTGTTCTGGGGGCCTAGCTAACATACCAATCGTTTGCGCCACGAGAACGAAACGCTATCTCTGTCTCTCTATCGCACTAATATGTAGGTAAGATTCCAGTGACAGAGACAGAAAGCGCTTCGTTGTCGGTTGTCGGAGCGTAGGCGATTGGTAACTTAGCCAGGCCCCCAGAACATCTAAATTGTACCTTAAGATTTGGTTATTAAATTAAAAACAAAAAAATATATCTTGGCTAGGCACCTTGGGTGCGTAGCCAACATGCCAATCCCTTGCGCTACCACAACGAAACGCTAGCTCTGTATCTCTATCGCACTAATATGTAAGAGTGATAGAGATAGATGACTATATACAACTCTACGGAACGTTAACGATTGGCATGTTGGCTAAGCACCCTGATCGGATGATAGAACCGTACTCTTCTTCTTCCTCCTCGCGTTGTCCCGGCATTTTGCCACGGCTCATGGGAGCCTGGGGTCCGCTTGGCAACTAATCCCAGGAATTGGCGTAGGCACTAGTTTTTTATGAAAGCGACTGCTATAACATAACATAAAGCGTGGTCGTGCCAGATAGCATCTTTTTCGTGAATTTATACAAAATCTTCCGTGGTCGTGCTGTATAGCATCACACACACAATGATGGATTATATACTTGGTCAAGCAGATCTTGTCAGTAGAAAAAGGCGGCAAATTTGAAAAATGTAGGCGCGAAGGGATATCGTCTCATAGAAAATTTGAATTTCGCGCCTTTTTCTACTGACAAGATTTGCTTGACCATCTATATGTGCCTTATTATCAGCCCTTTTCGTTTTGACGTTGGTTTATGGGATATCTTGTATAAGTATAATTAGATTAGTGTTGCTTCATTGAAAATGTAATAGACGCTTAGCTAAAATGTATGTAAGTAGATAGAGATAGGTATTATGTATGTGATGTACCAAGAGAGTGGACCAAAATCGAAGACAACGCAATCGACGCCTTATTTAATGCAGTGCTATGCAACGTAAGCGCAGACCGCAATAACGTACCTTTCGACATGGTTTGTCACATTTTACCCTCTCAAGGGATGATTCCCGAGATAAAAAAATATGTTCTTATAACGTTATCCTGGTTAGAGTGGATTTAAAAAAGTTTTTCTTTATAATTACTCCTAGTAAATTTGTTCATCTTTGCAAATCATTAAAAAAGTTAACGAAAAGTAATTGAGTAATTTAATTACGAAGTAATGTAATTGCAATTGCAAACTACACAGAAAATTAAATTTTATGTAATTAAATTTTTATGTAATTAAATTACAAACAATTAAATTATATGTAATTCAATTAGTAATTAAATTACTCAAGTAATTAATTACGCCCAACACTGATAATACGAGTGAGATGCATAGAAAGTAAGTTACGCACACCGCTAGCGAATATGTCAGTGTCAGATCAATGTCAACTCAGTCAAGCTCGTGGTACTGAAGTCAGCTAACTACGAGTATAGTTACGTCACAGCGTTTTTGTCTGTTTTTAGGAGACATACTACATACCTGGTTTGAAATACAACAACAAATATAGACCTGCCAAAGGAAAACTGATAGATAGGTATAATAATCAAAGGAGACTATTAAAACGAGAAGGTGTTCTTGGCCGGAAAAGAAAACTTCAAATTGAAAATATTGATCAGGAACATTCAGGTACCTACCTAACTACTTACATGTTTAGGCCAGCAAACGAAGGAATTACAGCGGAAATAATACGTGTATAATAAGTGTGTGTACGTGTATAAAAAGGCGCGAATATATTATTAACACATTTTAAAATATTGATCCTAGCGAAAAAGTGTACTGAATGTTTTTTGTAGATTACTTATGTAATAGATTTTTTTTTTGCTACGGGCCACCGTTTAAGAGTTATTTACGAAAAAGTATGAAAAGTGACCTTAAAACCCCCCCTACCCGTTAGCTTCACCCCCACCCCCCGGTACTTTTAGTATTTTCTTTAATACACCATTACCTACACCCATGCTAAAATTGGCTTACACACGAATTATTTCCCCCGATTGGCAATGTTTGGTGTTCGTTTGGTGTACTAGTTTACAGAGTCAACACCAAATACACTTAAGATCAATGTAATCGGGTCACTATGTATGGAAAATCCTGATTTCATTGCTCAGGATGATAGCAGACAAAGTAGCCAAATGTATATCTAAGTCGCAACCCATCTTAAAGGGGCCCACTGATTACCAGTCCGCCGGACGGTATCGGCCTATCAGTTGTTCGGAGCTGTCAACTTTTTGTTCCAACTGACAGGCCGATATGGGCCCCTTAATTAAGTACCTTATACTAAGGATTTGTTGCAAAGTATTTGGCCACATTGTCTGCTCTTACGTGTTTTATATTTACTTTTCATGTGTTGTTTTGCATTTTACTTTTTTACTAAAACATCATTATCTTCAGCAGACATTGAAGAAGACGAGGAAACCGTTATATGGCTTCAGTACAACAAAGAGCCGTTTCAAGAAGTAAAAGATAAATGGCTGCAAACTAGAAAATATCGCATACAAACAGATTACAAAAACTCCACCAAAAATACCCCTTGTTAAAGCAGAGTTTTGGCTTTCAGCTTGTAAGTATACATTTTTATTAAAGCGGTAAAATAGTTATTCCTGTGAAAGTTAAGAGCGCTCTTACAAGAAAAGTCGAAATAATGCAAAATTGATGATACTAGTCGACAAAATTCAGGACTTTGCGCTCATTATTAGAAACAATGAGTACTTGTTCCAGTAAAAGCGTCTCCTTATCTTTATAAATATCGTTGTAAATATTAGAAAAAGGACTTATTAAATTAGTAATGATTTTTTTTCTGATGGTCGTTTCCGAAAAACCCCGTGAAGCACTGAATGGCGAGCTCTTATTTGGAAATGTTGAGAATTTTACTCTGCTAAACCTGGCTATTTTGTATTACTAATACCCTGTACTTTAGGCATATCAAACTATATTTTTCCTACATACCTTTGAGAAAGAGAAAATCAAAGTAAAACGAACTCGATTTTCTCTCCGAAACAAGTGTCAATTCCTACGAAAATCTACTTAATATCCAAGTCATTTTCATACTCAAGCAATCTGCAACGTTTGCTTATACTGTTGGTATACATTAGTGTTTATGAAATTCTACTATAATTTTTTGGCAATTTTTTGAAAACTACTCTATATTACCGATGACGCGCGCTGCGTCAGCTCAGTGCCGCGGCAGAGCTTGTAGAGGCAGGACGTGTGTCGGTCGGCTCCGCACATTTTCAACGGCGACGACGAGGTTTTTTATCATTGTGTGCGGCGGGCGCCGTGTAAAACGCTATACTGTGTGCGTGTAAACCGCAACGAGAGACTTTGATCCTAGCACTGTTTTTATAGTATTATAATTTATAATGGTACAGTTTAATAAACTACCGGACAGGATTAAAAATATTTGAAACGACCTGACATTCTATATGTATTTATTTGACTCAAGATAGTACTCAGGGTCTGATGATGGAGCCGGAAGGTGGTCACCGGTACCAATCAACCATGCAACTAAACCACTTCGTGTTTGGGCTCGTTTGATTCGGCTCAACAAGATCTTTGACTTAAGATAGTACTCAGGGTCTGATGATGGAGCCGGAAGGTGGTCACCAGTACCAATCAACAATGCAACTAAACCACTTCGTGTTTAGGCTCGTTTTATACGTCACAACAAGATCTTTGACTTAAGATAGTACTCAGGGTCTGATGATGGAGCCGGAAGGTGGTCACCGGTACCAATCAACCATGCAACTAAACCACTTCGTGTTTGGGCTCGTTTGATTCGTCTCAACAAGATCTTTGGCACAAGATAATACTCAGGGTCTGATGATGAAGCCGGAAGGTGGTGACCGGTACCAATCAACCATGCAACTAAACCACTTCGTGTTTGGCTTCGTTCGATTCGTCGCAACAAGATCTTTGACACAAGTTAGTACTCAGGGTCTGATGATGGAGCTGGACTGTGGCCACGGGTACCAGTCTACCATGTAACTGAACCACTTCGTGTTTGGGCTCGTTTGATTTGTCGCAACAAGATCTTTGACACAAGGTAGTACTGAGGGTCTGATGATGGATCCGGAAGGTGGTCACCGGTACCAATCAACCATGCAACTAAACCACTTCGTGTTTGGCTTCGTTCGATTCGTCGCAACAAGATCTTTGACACAAGTTAGTACTCAGGGTCTGATGATGGAGCTGGACTGTGGCCACGGGTACCAGTCTACCATGTAACTGAACCACTTCGTGTTTGGGCTCGTTTGATTCGTCGCAATAAGATGTTTGACACAAGATACTACTCAGGGTCTGATGATGGAGCTGATGATGATAGACAGGTACCCGTCGCCACCTTCGCGCTCCATCATCAGACCCTGAGTACTACCTTGTGTCAAAGATCTTGTTGAGATGAATAAAACGTGCCTAAACACGAAATGGTTTAGTTGCATGGTTGATTGGTACCGGTGACCACCTTCCGGCTCCAACATCAGACCCTGAGTACTATCTTGTGTCAAAGATCTTGTTGAAACGAATAAAACGAGCCTAAACACGAAGTGGTTTAGTTGCATGGTTGATTGGTACCGGTGACCACCTTCCAGCTCCATCATCAGACTCTGAGTATCACCTAGTGTCAAAGATCTTGTTGAGACGAATCAAACGATCCTAAACACGATGTGGTTTAGTTGCATGGTTGATTGGTAATGGTACCTTCCAGCTCCATTATCAGACCCTGAGTACTGTCTTGTGTCAAAGATCTTGTTGAGACGAATCAAACGAGCCCAAACACGAAGTTGTTTAGTTACATGATAGACTGGTACCCGTGGCCACCTTCCAGCTCCATCATCAGACCCTGTGTATCTTCAGTGTCAAAGATCTTGTTGAGACGAATCAAACGAGCCTAATCATGTTACTACATGGTTGATTGGTATCCGTGACCACCTTAATCATCATCAGATCCTCAGTACCAGTTCGTTTTTAAACCCTCGTTGATACAAACTTTACAACCTATAGGTACCAAATGCAATGACGAAACATGTAAATAAGCGAGTAGGTACCTATAATTTCTTTCGAGTAATATACCTTCATAAGTACGAGTATGGGGCTATTCATAAATTACGTCGTTTCAAATGGGAGGAGAGGGGGGGGGGGTCTGGACATCGGATGATGGTAACATGACGTAGGAGGAAACAGATTCATCCGAAGCTTGATTTTTGGATGATTTGAGGGGTGGGGGGGGGTCAAAAATCGTCAAAAATAGATGACGTAATTTATGAACAGCCCCTATGTACATTTGCACTGCATTTAGTATTTTCGTACTTACCAAATAACAGTTTTAGAACTTTAAAAGTTAAGTACAGTTAGTGTTGTTATGGTTGATTTCAATATGCTTCAAGAAGGATCAAGAATGTTTAATCCATCATTGTAGTGCGAATGTGGTAGAAGGGATCGGCGTACTGAGCTCGCACGGCCTGCCGCAGCGCGTAAAATACCTAAACTCGCTCAACGCCGAAATGTAATAGCGCTCTTAATTTAGCGCCACTTGCACCATTCTACTAATCCCGGGTTAACCGGTTAAACCTGATTTACCAGTACAAATTGAGACTAAGTTAACGTTTTAATCGCATAACCTTGAGTTACGGGATGGTGCAAGTGGCCCTAAACGATTAAGGGCCACTTGCACCAATCACTAACCCGGGGTTAACCGGTTACTCATACTCATTTATTTATAATATAATTACATATTACACGTCAAAATTGATATAAAATTAGGTAAATTAAGTTAAACCTGGAGTTACCATGATTACCAGTACAATTTGACACTGGGTTAACGGTTTAACCGGTTAACGCCGGACTAGTGGGATGGTGCAAGTGGTGCTAACGGATTAACTATTTTGTGACAAATATTGTCTTTCAGCACTGATTAGTATTTAATATTTTATATGGTTTGCAGATTGAGTTGGACTTTGAATACAGCCATCCTAAAAGGGACATCTCACTGTTTGTGAAGTTTCCAGAGTTTTTAGAAAAAGCTAATGCTGCTTTTATTGGCGTGAAAGTATTTCAAGATTTGAAGATCCTCTTCAACAACACAACACAAGAAGGTAAATTTTGCCTTTGGTAAATCTTATCGCGAGATAGAGATAGATTTCTCTTATGTGGATGGATCGAGAAATTGGGCCACTGCAGGAAAAAAACATTAGGTTGCTTTTACCTTACCTGATCTTATACATAATAATCGTCTTTGTTTTACATGACCATATTATATAATAAGCTCTAATAAGTAGGTATAGTAAAATAAAATTCACTAATAAAATTTAAATTTAATTTCAGACACGAAAACATTTATTGCTTTGTCCCTACTTTGTGGGAAACTTGTCCCGACTGTCGGCAGATCTGATAATAGAAGGAAAGATAAAGACGAAAAGGTAAGATAGCTGATAGGTTTTGATACATTTATTGTAAATTAGTAAACATCCCTACAATGGAACAGGCACCAGTAATTTAAACACTGGCAAGATTTTACCATAAACAGGAGCCATAGAACTGCTTAAGTTTGATGTTTCATTGATTATTCTTTGTTTTAAAATTAATGGCACCATACATCCCATCATGACTGGAACAAAAAAAACATAGTTTTTATTTGTTATATTGAAACCATAAAACATAATGGACGAATAGGACATTCAACTTTTAACTCGTAAAGTGGTAGAAATTTTACAGGTGCCGAGAAAATATCAAAATGCTCCAAATTTTCTTTTAAATGTCACACATGTCTGGTTCTCCTAACATAGGTTTATTAATCGACCTCAAAAAAGTCGATGGTTCACAGATAGTTCACAGTTCGTGGTCTCTATTTTATCATACAGTTATTTACTCAATGTTTGTTAAGATTTTTATATTATTTATTTACTTATATTACATATATTGACCCTTTGCTTATAAATGTTTCTGTTTTTAGCGCTCGTCAAAGGATTCGGCTGAACAAAAAAAATATAACAAACCGACCATATTAGAATCACGTGACAGCTTGATATTGCATGTGAAGGTAAATATTTTTAATTTAATACCTTATTTTGTATACTATAATAATAAAAAATATTTCAGCATATATACGTCCCACTGCTGGACACAGGCCTCCTCTCATGCGCGAGAGGCTATAGTCCCCGCGCTAGCCAATGCGGGTTGACGACTTCACATATACGTTTGAATTCTTCGCAGATGTATGCAGGTTTCCCCACGATGTTTTTCTTCACCGAAAAGCGTCTTAGCTAAGAATATAAAATAAATATAAATTAATGGTGACAATCCATTTCCATTATTTCCAACCACAGCTGCACTACTGTTCATTTTACTATGTAAATTGACAATAACACCGACGCGTTCAGTACCAGTAGTGCAGCTGCGGTCAGAAATGGAATGTTACCCTAAGCTAAGTACTCCAAGCATGTACCTATTGAATATTTTTTGTAAGAAATATACAGTTTACATTTTATTATTTTCTAGACTGTTAAATATCAAATGATATTTCGTACGTAAGTTCCGAAAAACTCACTAGGACGAGCCGGGCTTTGAACCCGCGACCTCCAGATTGAAAATCGCACGCTCTTACCGCTAGGCCACCAGCGCTTTTTATTGTGTATACTAAACCTGTAAAATGTAGATATTTCAATCGGCATATTCGGCAAACCATGAAGCAAACCCAATTTTTGGGTTTGTCTTATTCGGAATCACTGATGTCAAATGTGTAATAAACTTTTTTTTTGTTTTAGACTCAGAGTGACATTCAGAATTGCCTTGCAACACGTCGGGATATCCACCTTAAGAAAGGACTCACATGCCAACCAGTGGTAATTTGCGTCGGGCCAGACGTCGAAAATATTACGGAGTTCTACGTCACTTACCAGCTGGAGTCTCTTTTAAAAGCTGTTGAAATTTGCTTCAAAACCTTTCATGTATTTGATATAAAATATCCCCGCGAGAGTATTCAGCCGTGGATGTTCATACAACGGTACTTTTATGAAATTCACACGCCACAAGATCATACATTTCCGAGTGTTGCCACTTTAATTGCAGATTTAATGTAAGTTACTATCAATGTTTCTTTAGTGAAAATGACGTTTAATTGCTTTATCTGTAATTCCGAGTTAAAATCCCTGAAAGGTTTGTTTTTACATTTTGACTTGAAACATATAGTGTACATGCAGGTTCATACAGGTTTACATATAAGTAGGAATCAACTACCTCATTTGGTACAAAATTATTAATATCTGCAATTAAGGCGGCATCACTCGGTTTATGTTCTTCTCTCAAAACTCTGGCACTCTGCTTCAACATTTAATGTACCGTTAGAAAATAGTACTGTTTTACAACTTTCAAACGCTATCATTTCTGTGTTTTATATAAATTTTGGTATATAGGCGCCACTATCTATAGAGCAATAGGGCACTTTTCAGCCGTCCTAATATAAGGAAAAATAGGGGCTATTCCCACTAGTTACCACCAAGCTGTTACCAGTGGTAACTACTGGGATTTTTTTCTCCACCTTTTACCCTTTTTGTTAAAGTTCAAACCTAATAAAAACAGTTAAAATTGTATCGTATAAATACAGAGTAGTTTAATAAATAATGATATGTCCATTAGTGTTCCAGTAAACTGCCTTAAAGTGATAAATAATAGTTGGTTTTTAACTGATTTGTATGTTCGTCCGTATAATTAATTCGAGTTACAATTAATAAGATAAATCTCATTCAAGCGTTAATTTCTCATTGACTATTTTAGTTTTTGCACTTGCACGGGTAAAACTGTTTTTATTTTTATTTTTAATCACTTTTAAGGCAGTTCACTGAAACACTAATCGGCTTAAGTATAATTATTTATTAAAGTACAATATACACAGCGTGTTTGGTACATCGTTTGCCAAATTAAAACGGCAGATAGGTTGAGTCATTTGCTATCTTCTCAGGCCTAGAAATGTTTAATTTGGTGCAAAAAAAATTCTTCCCTTCTATGACAGTTTTTCGTACTTAAATTTCAAATTTTTACTTTCGTAGTTGTAAAAAAAACCATGGCCAATTTTGTTTTTCTAGGCATGAGAACATAGCAAATGACTCAAGCTATCTGCCGTTTTAATTTGGCAAACGATGTACCAAACACTCTGTATATACAACAGTATATACAGGATGATCAATCCAAATGGGTCAGTATGGAGAAGTCAGAAACTATAAGAGATAGCGAAATCTGTTCTTAGGAACCATGGCTTCGATTTTAGATTTAATAATAATAATAATAATAACCCTGCGGGGGCAGCTTGTGGCGAGCTGACGGTGAGTGGCGACACCGCGGACCCCTATTCCAGAGGGCACTTTCATCTGGCCCTCGCCTCTCTGCTTGCCTTGATTGGCCGGCCAGAGTGGAGTCGCAAGAGCGGGACCTATGCTCCAGGTTGGAAGTGTAAAATGTCATAACGCCGGCGGCCTGCTGAACGGATTACCGGGATCTGGCTACCGCAGACTCACCTCTCGACAACCTCACAGCCACTCCAAAGTGTTGCCCTGTTGTCGCACTGTGCGTGCGGCCATTGCGGGGCCCACTCAATGAGTTGGCGAGTCACCACCTGTCTTATACAATTTTGAGACTGATTGTCACGGCAGGTGTCCGCTAGTCTCCTCCCATAGCCCTATATCCAGTCCATCCAACATTCAAATCAAATAGCCTATGACCTTAGTTTCCATCGCAGCACAAAAGTGCTGCACTGCAATAGTCTTTGCACCTGGCGGGGACCATCTCCGGATGTATCACATTGTGCGTTCGGGGATGGTATCCGCCACGTGTATCCCTTGCTTTTAGATTAAAGTGTCTTAAAGGGCCTCTGCGCTGTTGGCTTCGGCCCCACGTACGCCTCCCAAAGGTCCGGGACCCCATGGTCCCGAGATATGGAACAGACATACAAATAATAATAATAATAATAATAATAATAATAAAATCATTTATTTCAGGCAAAGCCCATAAAAATGTTAGTATCTGTACAAAGCAAAACTTAAGACTATTGTTAATAAAATACAGAGTCACAAAACACAGACACAACCGGATGGATAATAATGGCATTCAATTTTTTTTTAAATCTATCATACATAACCGGGCTTCGAACCTGGTCAATATTCTTGTTGTTTGTTTGTATGACAACTTTTAAACGATGCGTGATAGGTGGGGGGTGCTCGACCAAATATCATAGAGGGCCCCGAGACAAAACAAACTACATTAAAAAAATTCAAAATGGCCGACTTTTTTTTAATTTTTTCAAGTTGGTCTGAGCGCGCTGAGATTTGGCATGCGGCGAGCCTGGAGGCCCAAGATTACCATGTCAAAAAAAAAATTTGGAAAAATCCAAAATGGCGGCGGACACGGGCAAAGTCAATTTTCCAAGTAGGTTAACCGAGCCCGAAGGGCGAGTTTCAGGCCGGGAGGCTGAAGACCGACCCCGGCGGAGGGCCGAAGGCCCGGAGCCTCCACCCCGACTCCCAAAACGCGACTCCCAATAGGAAAAGTGTTGGGTCGTGTTTAAGCTCCAACTTCCCCCTTTCGTGTGACGCTTCGGGCCTTCGGCCCTACGCGGAGCTGGGCCTTCGTTTGCTCGGCCTCGGCCTCGCGTTTTGGGAGTCGGGGTGGAGGCTCCGGGCCTTCGGCCCTCCGCCGGGGTCGGCCTTCGGCCTCCCGGCCTGAAGTTCGCCCTTCGGGCTCGCTTAACCTACTTGGGAATTTGACTTTGCCCGTGTCCGCCGCCATTTTGGATTTTTCCAAAATTTTTTTTTGACATGGTAATCTTGGGCCCCCAGGCTCGCCACATGCCAAATCTCAGCGCGCTCGGACCAACTTGAAAAAATTAAAAAAAAATCGGCCATTTTGTTTTTTTTTTAATGTAGTTTGTTTTGTCTCGGGGCCCTCTATGATATTTGGTCGAGCACCCCCCACCTATCACGCATCGTTTAAAAGTTGCCATACAAACAAACAACAAGAATATTGACCAGGTTCGAATCCCGGTTATGTATGATAGATTTAAAAAAAATTGAATTCCATTATTATTAAATCTAAAATCGAAGCCATGGTTCCTAAGAACAGATTTCGCTATCTCTCATAGTTTCCGACTTCTCCATACTGACCTCTTCGTTGCACAATAATAAAAGCTATTAGAAAACACAAAGATACTTCTGACGTGGAGCTTTTGTTTGAGGACATACTGCGCTCCCACCTGCACGCGTTCGGAGAACACAGTCGGTGCAAAAAGTATTTTTGCACCCAAGTTGGGACTGTAAACAAATAAAAGGTATCAACTGACTTTTTCACGAGTGCTGTATGGCAAAGAATTGATTATCTTGTTCAAGGAGTTGCGGCTCACTCGAGAAGTCTAATCCATGATGTGGATAGTAATCGAGTTGAAATTTTTCACAGCGTAGTAGCGAAACTAGTCGGCGGAAAACGCATAAATTTTTCGAAGAAAAATTCATATCAAATCAGATTGCATGCTGCCGCCGTTGCGTTTATACGAAAAGATCAATTTAATTATTGTACAAATCAATTAATGGAGGAGTAAGTCCTACAGGAAAAGTAAAGTGGTTGGAGGAAACACGATTGAAAAAAGCTGTTTATAATCGAGGAACTGTAAAAATCAAAGCGGCGATTGTACAATCAGCCTAAAGAGCAAAATAAAGATTACGGAGAAGGATGTCTGAAGCCTGATCTTGACGAAGAGACATATTATAACAAATGCAAGGAACACTTTCTGTCCAAATTACAAAAAACAGACTTCAGAGTGAAAGTGGAGATTGGATGGAGTTACGGCGTTCACTGCTGACGGCTTCTAATTTTGGAAGAATAATAAAAAGACGTGACGATACCAGCTGTGCCAACACTGTAAAGGACTTTGTTATACAAACCAGCAAACTTGTGTAATGTTTCGTCGATAAGACACGGCCGTGAGAATGAGAAGACAGCACTTACTCAACTGGCAACACAGCTCGATATAGAAGTTAAAAGGTGTGGACTGTTTATAGACAGAGAATTGCCATATCTTGGCGCCACACCTGACGGCTTATGTGGTGATGATACTGTCATTGAGGTGAAATGTCCCATAACAGCACACGGAATCGGCATAGACGAAGCTATCACAAAGAAAAAAATAACCTTCTGGAAAATAAATAGGAATGGTCAATACGATATTAACAAAAATCATAATTGGTTTTACCAAGTTCAAGGGCAGTTACGTATGACACAACGCTCAAAATGTATATTTGCTGTATGGGGCAGCGAAAATGAATCGTTGAGGGTCGAAATCATCAACAAAGAAGATAAATTTTGGCAGGAGAAGATGGAACCAAAGTTGACAAAATTTTATATCGACTGCATACTACCAGAACTAATTGATCCTCATCACCCTCGGAACATGCCCACCAGAAATCCAGCCTATATAGAAGAGGCAATGAAGAATAAAGATAGTAAAAGAAAGGATAAACAAAAAAAAGGTGACTAGATAACCTGTAAACGATTTGAATATCATATGGGTAATTCTTATTCTTATGCTTTTTTTGTGTTACATGTAAGAATAGCATCTATTTTTAAGAAAATAAGTAAAACCTATATCAATGTACTTAGCAATTTACTTCTAGTTTTAGGTCACAAAAAAATTACAAGTGCGTAAAGTCACGGACCGTGTGGTGTGACTTCCCCGGATTCTGTGACATTTTTTTTTGTAGAAAAATTATGAAGTGATTTTGCAAGAATTTATATCAAATATAAAACACTAATCCTGTTCTACAACACTGTTTAAAAATTGTATGGATATATAACGACTTTATATAATTTTAAACAACATACATTTTGTGATCAGTTTTCGTGTCACCGCCGCGTGTGGTAATATAAACATGCGGTACTCGGTAGAAAATTATCTTTACTACTGGCAGGCTTATTAAAGTTTTTTTAGTATAGCAACACTGTGTTGTTGTCAGGTTTTCAAATGGCTGAAGGGAGCAGTTTTGTCGAAAATTATTTATTTGTGTTCATTTGAAAAAACGGTCAACCTTAACGCGTCACCGCCGTCTTAGAGTTTTAAAAGTAAGTTGCAGTTTCACGTTATTGTTTGTAACATAAAATATACCTCATACATTACAGATTAAGATAATTATTTAACATTTGCTAAATCACAGGAAATGTTTATGTAATATCGAATATGTTCCAAATTATCACGGCCACGGTCGTGATCAAAAATTTGTCACCGCCACGGACTTTTGAGTCCACGTTCGTGACATATAGACACTTGGTCGTGTCATTCTTAATTCGTTTGATTAATTTAGAGGCACATGCACTCTTCAGAAATGCATTATTATTAGCTACATATCATTTGCTATTATTGCCCGACTGCCAAAGCAAAAAAAATGTTTTTCGCTTGTATGTATGATGTGTATCGAATTCTTTGTCACGCTCTACAGCCTTTATAGTTTGACGGATTTCAACGTCTGAGCTGTCATTAGGTTTGTCGTAGTCATAGGAGTGACTTAGGCTATGTTAAAATAACTATATAAATCAAAATAGCCGAGTGGCCACCAAAATGCGGAAATTTCAGGACTGAGGGACACTTTGTCACAACCGTGTTTATGTACACATTTTATTTACCTTTCCTGACGGTATTAAGCTTGACCATATGAATCAAAAAAATGCTTTTTGTATATACTTTTGATATATTAGTAGAAGAGCGGGCCGCAAAATTTCTAACCGACTTGATACCACGATGAAATGCACAATGGTTTCTCATAAAAGTGATGCTAAGTCCGAATTCGATAGTCTGCCACGGCGGAACTTGCCGAAAGTACGAAAAAGAAGGCCACTTCCGGTGCGAAAAAAGGGGCTGATTTAACCCATCTGATACCGAAATAATAGTTATGGCAGCAGTTAGAAATTTACATGTAGACACAGAAAAGCGAAATCTGCCAGTATTTATTTTGCCGGAAGTGCTTGGCAGACGCTCTCAAAGGTGGCCACCGGGACCCCTAATTTAACCCATCTGATACCACCATGAAACCAATTCCAGTCGGTAGATATGAACCCTCATGTCAGGAATATATAAATCTGCCAGGGCTTTTCCTGCCGAAACACCTTGGCAGACGAGATTATGTAAGCAAGGTCGCCATCGGTTACCCTACACTAACCCATCTGATACCACCATGAAACCAATTCCAGTCGGTAGGTATGAACCCCCAGTTTAGGAATATATAAGTCTGCCAAGGTTTTTCCTGCCGAAACACCTTGGCAGACGAGATTATAAGCAAGATGACCATCGGTTACCGTACACTAACCCATCTGATACCGCCATGAAACCAATTCCAGTCGGTAGGTATGAACCGTCATTTCAGGAATATATAAGTCTGCCAAGGCTTTTCCTGCCGAAACACCTTGGCAGACGAGATTATGTTAGCAAGGTGTACATCAGTTACCCTACATTAACCCATCTGATACCACCATGAAACCAATTCCAGTCGGTAGGTATGAACCCTCATTTCGGAAATTTTTAAGTCTGCCAAGGCCTTTCCTGCCGAAACTCCTTGACAGACGAGATTATGTAAGCAATATCCGCATCCGTGGGACCCGTATGCGAATTTACAAAGCCTATACTGATAAGGTCCAGATGCGAACTGAACTGGATTAGCTTTTGTTTGGACAAAACTTGACCAAACCCTAATCCATTACAGTACAGAAATTTACTGAAATCGTATAGACTTTGTTGGCTAAATTAATATGGATATTGTTGCTACAAATGCTAGTTTGTTGCGATCTAAACTTGAATAATATTTTAGTAATGACTCCGATTGTATTGTATTAATTACCGTTCGTGCTAATTACTTAAAAATGCCTAATTTTTTTTTTCATTTAAGAACTATATCAGTTGAGATTTCTTATTAGGACATGTTTAATGTGAAATCGTAATACAATTATAAGTCGACTGTATTTTATAATACATTGGTACATAACGAAGTAGATTATTTATTTAAGGACCAAGATTTACTACGGTGTTCTGCCTTTTCTCCGAAGTTTTATTGACCGAATTTCACTTGCCAGACAACTTTTCGCAGATGATTTACTTTGGCAACCAACATTCACCAAATTTTCATCATGACAACGTTTTAATTTATAGAATGTCTTTCCCATCACGGAACAATGGTGTAATTTATAGAATTATTGTTAAGTAGATTATTACTATGTGTACAACGTTTGGAGTACATTTCTTTGGTCAAATCATTCAACGATATCGTTTTAATAAATATCAAGTTATTAATACGATATCGTCTAGTCATTTGACAGAGTTCACTGAGTCAATATAGTTGCAACGACGAGCGAAGCGAGGAAGAGCGTGTTAGGTGAACTGCGACAAAGGGGCTGTCCATAAATTACGTCATCGATTTTTGACGATTTTTGACCCCCCCCCCCCCTAAAATCATCCAAAAATCATGCTTCGAATGACCCCGTTTCCTCCTACATCATGCTACCGTCATCCGATGTCCAGACCCCCCCCCCCTAATTTGAAATGACGTAATTTATGAATAGCCCCCAAACAGCGAACCGACTTTTTTTTACATAGAACGACTTTTCTGGCAACAGTTCATTTTCCTGGGGGTTGCAGTTCTAACCTAACCTAAGCCACTTTTCTGGCAACAGTTCATTTTCTTGAGGGTCGCAGTTCTAACTTAACCTAACCCACATTTTTGGTAACAGTTCGTTTTCTTGGGGGTCGCAGTTCTAACCTAACCTAACCCACTTTTCCAACAACATTTCGTTTTCTTGGAGGTTGCAGATCAAACTAACCTAAACTATTTTTTTGGCAATTTACATGAATACTAGGTGAAAAGTAATTTAGTAAAAAAATAATTGTTGAAATCAATATTCAGTGAACTTTAGTGTCGTACAAATAATACTCCATGAATAATATTGAATAATGACGGCGAGACTCCGCTCGACTAGGTATTGTGAGAGCATTAATGTTTAAATATATCGCGACAAAATCTAAACCATTTGAGTAGGCAAATGAGTATTATTAAAATTTAGATATCACATTCAAACGTGCCTGAACTTACTAAACTCGACTAGGTTTTGGCGTGAATAATATTTGAAAATATGTATGCAAAAAGCTAATCCATTTCAGTGACTACTTTTTACCGAAACGGTATAGATATTGTCAAGTAATATGCATAAACAAAAGCTCACCTATTAAAATCTGAGTCGTGACTGAAATAGTATAGCTTTTGTAAATTCGCGACCCGTATACGTAATTACTGTAGGCTTATTTATTCCTTTATGCTTATACATATTTGTATATTATTATGTTATCAATAAAATATATTTATAAATTATTAATATACATTAGGCATTCATTACCTGCTTACGGCAGTAGTAGGGATTCGTGGGTGAGTTCTGGCTCACTGAGCCAGACCAACAGTCCCTCCCCCTTTTTTTCCCTTGTTGGAGCCTTGCAACCAAGGACCGGAAAACCCCTCTTTACGCTTAATCCTATCAATTCGGTAACCCAATCGATTCGGTTACCGTATCATTCGGTAACCCTATCATGCTGTTACCTGATTGTAATGGTAACCTTATTGAAACGGTAACCCTAACCTTTAACCGAGTTAATCTCAAAACCCCATCGCGATAGGGTTTTTGTTAAGGGTTTTTAACAGGTTTTCATTCAGTTATGGTAACCTTTATTATCGGTTGCTTACTGGTTTGCTACATTAAAGTAGTTTTAGTGATGTGCCGTCAGAACTAAAAAAAAATACTAAAAAAATTGTTTATTTTATTTACTTTATTTATATTTTGTTGATTTTATTGACTTTATTTATTAAATTAATTTAATTTAATTTATTTATTTAATTTATTTAATTTATTTAATTTATTTAATTCATTTAATTCATTTAATTCATTTAATTTATTTAATTTATTTAATTTATTTAATTTATTTAATTTATTTAATTTATTTAATTTATTTAATTTATTTAATTTATTTAATTTATTTAATTTATTTAATTTATTTAATTTATTTAATTTATTTAATTTATTTAATTTATTTAATTTATTTAATTTATTTAATTTATTTAATTTATTTAATTTATTTAATTTATTTAATTTATTTAATTTATTTAATTTATTTAATTTATTTAATTTATTGAATTTATTGAATATATTAATTATTTTACGGTAAAAATTAAACGGGAATTAGAAATACATAATTAAAAGAAATTATATTATTCATTTCCGTAAATCAATGTATATATTAACAAAAGCCTTGCCATCGTCAACATCTTTATTAGCATTGACATAACGCTCAACTTCACACAAACCGTGAGGTGTTTTCACTAAGGAGTTATAAAATCTCATTGCATTTAACCGGCGGTCGGCAACCTACGGCCCGCGGGCCGCATGCGGCTCGTGAAACTGTCACTTGCGGCCTGCGAGCCTCTCTGGCTATGTAATATTGAGAAACGACAATGTCTGATAAAGTCATAAATATTAACAAAGTGCGGCCCGCGTCAACTTACTCATCGTTAACTACGCTACTAAAACTACGCAAAAAAAGGTTGCCGACCGCTGCATTAAACTATAAGGTGGGTAGCCATAAGTCATAGTTGACATAAGTGCGTTTCGATACTATTCAAAATATCAGTAGTTTCATTCATTATTTATTTAATATATACCTACTTTTAAATTCTAAATCGACTGTAAAAATACATAAAATAAGTAGTTAAGAAATATAGTAATTTGACTTTTTATTTAGTTACATAATTTGGAGATTTAAACGAGTTCAGAATACGACGATATCATGCTACTTTTATTTAACGAAACGCAACCATTTTTATCGATCTGTCAAATATTTTCAAGTAACGCCAACCTTAAATAAGCCTTACTTCATTGAAATAGTACATTTCGATGCTAGTGCGGAAGGTATGTCATTACTTCACGAGTACCGAGATATCTTGCCACGAGCCGCAGGCGAGTGGGAAGACTCGGGACGAGTGAAGAATGACATTTCCGCACGTGTATCGAACGACGTTTTTTAATACAGTTGCGAAAAAATAAGTAAAACATTGTTAATCGTACACTAAACAAAAGTGGTAACAGTGACAGCTCGCTTAGACGTCGTCTTTAAGTATATTATATCTATGGGCGTTTGGCAGCTATTCCGTTCCATTCAGACACCTTATTAAGAACGGAATTTTCAATATTCAATATTAAAAAATAAACGTGTTATAATGATGAAGAGGTAAGTATTAAAATATGAAATATGTATATTTTTCATATTCTTACATTAACAGTAGGTTTTTATGCTGATTACGACGTTTAAAGGAAACTAATATTAACACTCATCAATAAGTAGTCGTGAATTGGAACAAGTATAAATTTAAAAAAATTGGAAAAGTAAAAAGCACTAGTTCGACATAACCAACTTTCCGCACGCTAAACAGCTACGTAAAGTAGCACTTTGTGAGCAACTGTATTAAAAAAAGATTTAAAATGGATCTGTTGACTCTCCGTAGAAGTAACAATGAACTTCCGAACAAGATGAAAATATAACCTTTTATTGAACGAAGATACGATTTCAGTCCGACTTTGTCTTTTTTCTTTGAAAAAGACAAAGCACTTTTACAGAAGAGTGTGAGTAGTAGGTATACGCTTTTGTATATAAAAGTTTTTCTTGTCATGTTCAAGTTTTATTGCAGTATTTCTCAAAATTCCCGTTATATTTCGTGATTCTGTTTTTATCATCATACTCTAGCAATTGTAACGATTAATTTCCTATATATATTACATGTATACGTTCAATTTGCGAGGGGGCCCAAACGCCTAAGAAAATCGATGATCTCCTTTGATTTGATAACACTGATGTGGATTAAATTTTGTGTTTAGATGAAATAGTGGGGGTGGGGGTGGAGGTGGGAGTGGTAGTGGCAGTGGGAGTTGGAGTCGGTCGGAGTCGAAGTCGGTCGGAGTCGGAATCGGAGTTAGACTGGGAGTGGGAGTCGGTCGGAGTCGGAGTCGGAATAAGTTAACTAAATCTGGGGGCACGGCAGTGCCCCCGCCAAGTCGAGAAAAACAAAGAGGCACGGCCGTACCATCCTTTTCTCGAAGCGATTCAGGCCATTTTCGACGGCCTGTAATTTTGTGCTGGCTGAAGCTTCAGGGTTCTGAATTTTCAGTGACATATAGGGCTTAACATGCTTTAGATATATTCTCAAAAACATTAAATCTGAACTTGTAGTTTAAGAATTATTGTACGTCAAAGTTCCTTAGTTTCGACACTGACTCTGTACTTCTAGCATACCCACAAGCTTCAAATTTAAATTTAAACATAAGTAGATTTCAGCTTATCAAGCCATAGAAAATGTAAAAATATTGCAATATCAGTCAGGTTCAAAATATCTAAGAACTGCATAAGTAAGTTTGTAATTCCATATAAATATATGCTATTACAAAGTTACTGTTGCAGTTCCTACAAATAGTAGGTGAAGTAAAGGTACACTACGATGTACGATGTGAGTATGAATGAAGATGTGTTTAGTTATGAATGTTATGATATGTGTATACATAGTATGGGTGTGAGTACCCGAAAAGAAGGACTGCCTACAAAAAGAGATGAGATCCCATCAAAAACATTACATGTAAAAAGGTGCAAGTCTCGCAACGCTTCTACTACAAAAAAAAACAACGCGTTAGCACTCAGGGAGTGCCGACAGAAGTGAAAACTCAATGACTAGTCCAAAATGTCTGCAGCACTATGTATAATTGACCCATCCTCCTTTCTATTGCAAAACTTTAGTTCCGAAATTGCTGGCCAGTGAGCTTAAATTTGTAGCGTTAATTGTTTAAAATTCGAATAGAAATTGTAAAGTTACCTTGCAGACCTCGCATCTAAATATATTTTGGTCATGGTATTTTGAGTTTTATTCACGAGTACTAGAGTTCACTTTTATTAGCGATTTCATCAAGATGTAGCTTTATTGAATTATATTGGAGTGATATAAAGTTAGAATGTAACTTTGAGATCCTCGTATTTCAGCCCGTACAAGATTAGAACATTGAGGTTTATTGCTTAATATAAAAGTCTTAAAATTGTAATTAAGAGAATTAAGAAGACAAATCGAACATTGTAACGTTACCTATACTTATACTGTGTAACATATTGAATATAAAATAACTTATTAAAATAAACTAAAACTACAAAGAAATTAAAATTAATACTAAAATAAAAGAAACTTACCTATAAAATAAAAACCTAATAATAAAAAGAATACCCCCTCTAGCAGGCCCGCCTGTGGCATGGTACCCATTACGCTGGCGGCGTTTCCTCGCTGAACCGCCAGGGCGATTCGTTGCGAGAAATACGCGCCAGCTCTGGGGTCCCCTGTGGCGTCAATCAGCCGCCCCGACAGGGCCCTCACAAAGGCCTGCATGTCGGCTGACCAAAGGCCCAGTGTCTCTACTGCGAGCGCCGCAAACTCGTAGTCCTTAAGTAAGGACGAATATTTGCAGCGCTTGAGAACCTGGGCCTGGTCAGCCGCGCCGCCGGCCTGGGTGCGGGTCGCCTGGATATGGGACTGTGCGAAGGTATCTACGCACGTTGCGTCCCACACCAGGGCCCTACCTAGTTTCCACGGCACCAATGTGGCCCCGTCGGGGCGCTTGCCATCGTCCCTCGCCATGCCCGCGGGTTCGAGAATCGCAGGCACAGAGGCGGTGGCAAGCGACCGACGGACCAAATCATTGATGGTACCGTGGCGAAATAGGCGGCCGGCGCTTTTGGGGCATGAAAGGCCATGTCGGCCCAGCTGATCGACGTTTTTGCCACAGGCGCAAGTGTGAGGGACACATATTTTGGACCCAAGCCTTAAGCATATAGCTATTCTCAAGCTACTTTGGTCCAAAACGGTGCCTATTTGACGGGAAGGGAGTGCTCGTAGCCAATGGCCCGACTCGGGGGCTGATACGGCTAGAATTCGGGCACGTTCGAAGTCGTCCGGACTATCCTGAAGAAGTGTGGTATGAGCTGCTTTTAAGGGAGGGGAGTCCCAAGCCCGCTGAATGTGACGGGCGACTGGGATGTCCTCACCCGGACACGACTCACACCAGGCCTCCCTGGCCTCACTTAGATTCGCTATCTCATCGTCAGGTATCTGAGGAAGGTTTAAAATAATACCGACGAGAGACAGCGAGCCGTATACTGAGGACAGGAACGCGGGTAGAGCCAAACTGGCCGAAGTGCGAACGCCCAGTCCACCCAGTCTTATGGGTAGAACCGCTTGGGTCCATGAACTATTGTCGAGATGAATGTTCAGTGTTTTGGAAAGGGTTGCCTGAAGGGAGGAGTCTATGGAAGACAGGATGGACGGAAATTTCCAAATTGGGCAACTGCGGAGTAAATACATAAATTTGGGTGTAAATAAGCAAAAACGGATGAGGAAAAGAGCCATATGGGGATTTATTTTAAATAGGAGGTCTGATGTATTATTGAATAAATTCAATTTACAGTTAATGACGGGTGCGATTGATTCGTCAAAAATTGGTGAGCCTAAAAGGGTGAGGGATGTTTTTGAATGAACGGAAATATTAGGTAAAACTGCGTTAAAATTTGTTAGTATATCTATTTTTGTATTCAATAAAAGTAAAAGTTAGAGCTGGGTCGTTTCGAGTTTTCCGTGAAACGAAACGTAACCGTTTTTTTAAATCACGTAACTGTTTTCAAAAACAGTTTCTAAAATAACTGGATTCCCAGTGTGTGTCGAACGAAACGAAACGAAATCGCATTGAATTTAGAAACGTACGTACTAGTTTTTAAAACAAAATTATACAATCAACTTCCCTTCGTACTTTGTTCAGGCTTAGGACTGACTGCAAGCGTTTTTACATTACAGGCGTACTTAAAAGTTGATTGTATATACATAATCAATTTATCATATGTACATATTTACAGTTCTTCGTATTTACAATTTTAAACATATTTGGACTTTTATATATTAAATCTATTCTCATCTAAATTAACATTTAGGAACATCAGTTGGCGAACTTTATCACTTTTCAGACTGGACCGCCTGTCAGAAATTATGAGGCCGGTCTTGCTAAATAATCGTTCGCAAGGAACGGATGTCGCCACAATATTACAGTTAGTTCTGTAAATTTGCGCCAAGTTCGGGTATATATGGCGATGCGCCTGCCACCATTTTCTAGGGCAGTTTTTGTTGCCCTGGCTGTCCACACGCAATAAAATGTCATCTTCAGTGTACATCTGGACTTCTTTGATGGCTTTTGATAAAGGTGTGCCTTGTTGTGATGCTATTTTGTCGCACATAAATTTGTCAAAGACGTCCCACGCCGACAGAGCCTTCGTGCTGGAGGGGGCGAGAGGCTCGGCAGGTTCTACCTGACGCTGCCTAGCTATAATTTCTTGAACCTTATCCTGTACCCTTCTTTTGGTTTTTAATGCCTCGCTCTGGTCCTTGAAGGCAGCCATTTTAAATCTGGGATCCAGAAACGTACATAACGAAAAGGATCCGCTTTTTTCGACTTTGTCAAAACGCTGATCGATAAACTTATCTAGTTCACCAATGAAGGCGGTAATTTGTGGAAGAATGTTGTCCATTTTGTATAGTTCTTCGCAAGTATTCTTTAATATTCGAGTAGTCACTATCACGTTCCCTCCTGTGACATACTTTTCGCCGCTCATCTCGGTTGTCATTTCCTCAAATGGCCTCAAAATTGTGCACAGTTGACTGAATGCCTCCCATTCCTCTTCAGATATTACTGGCAAATTTTCTCTATTTATTAGTGCCATTGTAATTTTTATTTCGTCAGATAGTTCCACGAATCTCTCCAGCATGTAGAATGTGGAATTCCACCTGGTTTCCACTTCTTGTATGAGATGTTTTGGATTTTTATTTCTCAATATTTGTTGTTGTATCAGTTTCTCCATTCCAATGCAACTTTTTTTAAAGTATGCAACTATCCTCTTAACTTTACTTATGCTGTGCTCAAACGTTTTTAGTGAGTCAGATAAAACTAAATTGAGCTTATGGGCGTAGCAGCCATAGTGTTTCCAACGCAAGTGGTCATTGACAGCATTGGTTACATTACCAGCATTGTCGGTGACCGCAAAGTTTATTTTGTCTGTGACCTTCCACTCATCGGTTATTGCCCGTATTTTTTCGGCTATATTTTCGGCCGTATGATGTCCACTAAAATTGCAGCAGTCTAAAAGTATGGTTTTAAATTGAAAATCCTTATCTATATAATGGCCCGTCACTCCTAGGTAAGGCTCGGTTTTGCGTGACGTCCATAGGTCGAATGTTATGCACATTGCATCACAACCCGATGCTACTTCGGGTTGTATTGTGTCCTTGGTTTTATTGTATAACTTAACAAGTTGGCTATTGGACAACGTTTTTCGAGTAGGCAATTGGTACCCAGGTATCCATCTCATTAATTTTCGAAACGAACGTTCTTCAACAATACTGAATGGATGGAAAGAGTATACATAATTCCAAAACATCTTGGTCTATCTTTTTTTTTTGCTCCGTTGATATTTTTTTTGGGATGTAACTGTCCATAGTATTTTGTGGTCGTTTACGTGACACTTCCTGTGCTTGAATACGAGACGCAGGAGTAAACGTGCTACATTCAGCTTGAATTGTCGGGTTGTTCTGAGAGCTCGTCGCGGAATTAGTAGGCTCTTGATTGAAAGAAGCACTTGAACCTGAAGTCGACGGTATTTGTGAACTTAGAGAAGCATATTGTGCTATATGTTTCCGTTTCAAATGAGCTTTTAAGTTAGCTGTTGTTGACTTGTAACTAAAACTTTCATGACATGTGTGGTGTTCATCAATAAATAAGCAGATGGCTGGCAACACTGGGGCGCATGATGGCGGCCGCTGTGTTACGGGCGCTCTGTATGGACCGAATAATAAATTGTTTTATTTACCTATAATCAATATAATTCCTCTAAAAGTAAACTAGATTAATGATGCTAAGTGAACATCACAAGTGGCGACGAGGTAAAACCGTGAGTACCTATGAAATTCGCAAATTGCAAATTGATGAAATATTGGCGCCATATTGGTTTGTAAACAGGGCCGACGATTTGCAAAACGAACGCATGTATATCAGAACAAAATAAAGTACAAAACAATGAAATCGTGAGAAATACAAGATATGAGTGACTTTCAGATGCCTGTAATGGGTGTAACTCGGGAGGCGTCTGAGGATTAGGAAATGGTGTATGGTTCTTTTGGACATTCAACCAAATAAAGTACATTGGTAGATGACAAATGTTGAATTTTATAATACAGTCTGTTGAAATAATAGAGCAATTCGTCAAAATTAATTTGATAATATAGAAATACCTAAGTATATGGAAATACAATACAAGATTAAGTTATAACTAAAAGTTATTTTTCTTTTTAAAAGGGAAGAATGGATAATTGTATCAAATATTAGATTCCTTATCTATTTCATATGGTAAAATACAAGATGTTCTATAAAATAATAACTTGTATTTTGTAGCAGTTTCTGTTTCAAATACTTCTTTACATTTTATGCAAGAATACATGTACCTATGTAGTTGCCTTGCAAACTATAAACGATGTACATATTCACCAGCAAAATATAAATTTACTTGTTTCCATATTTCCAAAAGGTCTAAGTACCTGCTGTAGGTACTGCATAGTAAAGTCTGTTTTGTGCTTGGAGTATGATGGTCAAACTAAGAACATTTGTGTTGACCTTTAACGGATCTCATGTAAACATTAATGATTCTCAAAATATACTGGCACAAATGATATAATTAATTACAATGTTTGTCATCTAGGCTATTCAATTCAAGATCTATGAGCGATTGCAGTGATTGTGTGTACATATATATGTACATAAAAATGCCAACAAGTTATTGGTTTAGGCTGATGCCGAAAGTATGATGTTAACAACTTGTACGCCAAGTTGTAATACAACATCATAAACCCCATAAAATGATGGGAAAAAATCGTTTGAAACGAAAAATGTCAAAATGACTACTGGCTGTTGCCGAAATGATGATGTTAACGATTTGTACGCCCAAGTCGTAAAGAATAACATCATCAACCCCATAAAATGATGGGAACTAATGGTTGATCATGAATCAACAAGATGGTTAATGGGAAATTTCCATACCTACATATATTATGATGTTAAGGAACTCATACGGTTGAGTTTGCAAAGTAATAGCAACATTTAATGATGTAATAAATAATATACTTAATACCATGAGTAAATGGAACGTAAAGAAGTGAATGTGAGTTGTATTGTACTTTATTAGTTCTTAACAAATCCTGTAATGTGAAGCTGGCAAACACAAATTTGTTAGTAACATGGAATAGAAAAACTACTCAACCTTTCTTTGGGTGCTAGTTCTAGCGTAAGACAAAGACAGTATGATTTTGTCTCTCTATGGTTGAAATGAGACAGTCCCTGGCTAAACTATCTATAGTACTATAGAGTCCATTGCTACTGTCAGATGTCACAGATGTGTCACTTTTGACACTTGACAGATAGAGATTGTTTCAGAACAATGTTGTGTGTTTAGTTAAATGTTAATAAATAAAAGTAATGTTCCAGATTAGATTCAAGACAATATTGAATCTACTAGATTCTTATATGTACTCCAGGAATGTGTAACTGTGCTCGTTACAGTTTTGTGGCAAACATGGACTAACAGGTTGTGTAAGTTTTCAGGTTTCTTGACCATCACCAGATTTTCCAAACTTACGGAGCAAAATGTAGATATTGGATGTTGTTGCAAGTGTTAAAATCATGGATATGTCACAATATGTCCTAAATATAATATAAAAAAGTATAGTTTAACACATTCAGACTAGCAACTAAAATAAGTACAATGTTGTTAACTATATAATTATATTTGCAAGACGTCTATATAGGTGTTGTACGACATTTTCGAAGAAATATCAGTGACCAGAAATGGAGACTGGCTTAGCAGCGTGAAGTATAAGGATCTCATCACATATGGTATGTTACGAGCCATGTTTGGAAAGTATATTGTACAACCCTAAATGTCTGGAAATAGGGTAAGTGTAAGTAAAAGAAAATCTCAATGAAGTTTTGATTTAACCTAACTAGTGACTATGACAGAACTGTCAAATCATGAATGTCAGTGATTCAAGTCACATTGTCGAAATCAAAAACAAATTGGACATATCGGTATTCATATTTTGGACTTGTATCGTTTGCATTTGTAAAAGTACTGCTTTACTGCCTGCCTGTATATGAAATAATAAATACATTAGGTCCGGTGGTATAAAATCATCTTTTGTAAGGGATTATATGTTGTACCCTTATTAAACTCAATAATTCATGAAAATGTGTACATTACAAAGTAGCAATGAATATATGTGGTAAAATTACATGATATTGGCATTACTTAATCCGAATTATTTAAATGGATGTCAAAACAAACATCATTAGAATCCCCAATAAAATACATTTTTTATGGTCATACATTTATGCTTGTTATTCTATTTTAGCAAAACACACCCTTACAAGACAAACCATCCTACCAAAGCTGTTATCAAGCAAAACTGATTTAAACAAAAAAAAAAAAACTTTTTTTTTTTTCTTTAAGAAGTTATCTACTTAGTCTAAGTAGTTAGACTAAGTAAATACTCTTTTGGATGAGATCATCAGAATAAAATAATTACCTACCACTGTATAGTTGTATACTGCTTATACTACCAGTCAACAAGTCTACTGTATTAGTCAAGAATGACAAGATCAAATTATTAGTCCATCAACTTGATTACTGATTAATGGTTCACAACAGACAACTGTTTGAATTTCTCATACCTACCCAAATAGGTATAAACACACCCATAGCGTAACAGATGAATTTTCTGTATTTCTCTTACAGGTGACAATGCCAAAGATATGTTGGAATATGCGGCTGACAACTGGCTACGTGCTAAACAGTCCATTTGGGATGTGATGCAAAACCATGTGCGTTACAGTATATCGCTTGTTCAGATTTCTGGCGAAAGGTCTGTGGAGTCCTGTTTGGTGTTTCCAAAGATTGGTATTGGATTCTTTATTAAGTAAATAACGATACGACACGACATTGTATATATTTATATGACCAGACAACTGATTAAAATTTACAAGTTCAGATCATATTCATACACGAGTACCTATTAGGCAACAAAGACAAGTAGTAAATAAACAAGTTTTGTTAATAGATATACCAACACAGGATTTGGACCAGATATTCAGCATATTAATTCCTTACTACATAAGCTTTTCAGTGTTACACATCTGTAAAGTGCAGTCATTGTTAATATGATAACAGCAAAGTCATAGTAAGATATATTTAACTATGTATATTTAAATTTTCAGTAAGTAACTATACTGTTATACATAATTATTTATGAACAATGATGTAAAATTTATGCACAGATTATAGTGGTTCTCACTAGATAAGTGACAGAAGTCTGTAGCCTAAAGATATGTTTAACGATTATAGCGCATTTGCGTTAAGTTTGCATATTTATCTTTATATTTACTTGCAGAACTGTGTATGATACAGGAATTTAAAACTATGTGAAACTTGTTGAGATGTTTTTCACTATTTATTATTTATTTTGAAATATGCTATTTTTATGGTGCAAAGGAAAATTCTAAAGCTCCGGCTTGTCCAAGAAAGCTATACTATGTTACAATTTCACTATTTGTTGATGCTTTTGACAATCTGGTCGCATTAAACACTTTTAGGTACAAGTTGTTAATAATACTTATAGTGGTAATAAAAGTGGCATTTAAACTAATATTTTTACCTTAACTAAATAATATAAAATGTTATTTTATAGAATGTAGCAAGCTAAGAGTTTAGTTACTAAAAGTTGTTATTTGCAGTGCCCATACAGGGTTCATAACTGTTTCTTATTCAAATGTACCACCTTATGTATGTACCTATGAAAGCAACTAATGACTGATTTACTGATTAAAATTATGGAATAGAATGTTAGGAATTTGATAAGGTAACTGGCTCCTATATAAATATTTTAAACTACTAAATTATTGCATGGAATTTTTATGAAAATAATATATTCTACATGTATTTAACTGTAGAGGGTTAATATACAACTGATTTTATATGTATGTGATAATTGCTAGTATACCTACTCTCTCTTCCTCGCGTTATCCCGGCATTTTGCCACGGCTCATGGGAGCCTGGGGTCCGCTTGACAGCTAATCCCAAGAATTTACGTAGGCACTAGTTTTTACGGAAGCGACTGCCATCTGACCTTCCAAACCAGAGGGGAAACTAGGCTTATTGGGATAATTGCTAGTATACATTGTAATACAATTTAATTTTAAAGAAAGAGAGAGGAAATAGATAATAATAATAAATGTCATGTATGTAAATACTAATAAGTAAGAAACAGTTATTGTTACAGATGTTACATGTTATTGATGTGTCAGTGAGCAGTCTACCTTAACCATGTTAAGGACTATATTAGACTCTAGAAAAAATATATATTGTACTACTAACTAGTGGTTAATATTGTGGTCTAACATCATATTACATTATGTTAATATTGTGGTTAACATATGATGGCTGGCTAGATAATATATAGTTGTAATCAGACTGTAAACATATTAAAGAGGCTATCTGTATTGTAGTTGTTACTTTAAAAATTTATATGTTACTTGATTACTTATAACAGCAATTAGAAAATTAATTAACTATTAGTAGTTTAGTCATATGTATGGACTTGTGATATTGTAAACTTCCTATTTTACTACACCCTTTTCAGGGTCCATGTATATGTATGTAAAATACCTGGTATGCAAATAAATATCTCTATTTATCTATCTTTGTATACTAAAGGGTATATTTACAAGGAATAAGGTTTCTAAGACTATGTGGAAAGCTGTAAGTTTACTTATTTGTAATTGGAGTATCGACTTCTTCATATTTATCATTATATAAACACTGAGTTATAAAAGTGTGTCGTGATTTAAGAGTTTAATAGTTATGTCAGTGTCTGTAAATGCATTGTTCAAATTGTTATCACTCAATTGGTTAAAGCTAAATGCTGATTAGAAATGTGTTGTGTTGCAAGTTAATTTTGGTTGTACAGTACTGTAAATGATTCATTTTATGTATTCTCCTACAATTTCAAATTTGTTAAAAAGGAAGAGATGTGGTGTTCATCAATAAATAAGCAGATGGCTGGCAACACTGGGGCGCATGATGGCGGCCGCTGTGTTACGGGCGCTCTGTATGGACCGAATAATAAATTGTTTTATTTACCTATAATCAATATAATTCCTCTAAAAGTAAACTAGATTAATGATGCTAAGTGAACATCACAACATGTTTTGCACTCGGCTTTGTAATCATCACGTTTTTCAAAAAAGTCCCATACTTCGCTAGAATTTTTTCTTGGCGCCATTTTTACACTTTTATACAATCAAGTTTACGAACACAATCTAATGATAACTAAAAACTAACCTAACCTAGGAAATGTTTTCTAACACTAAACTATTTACGAGTAGATATTTACAAAGTTTTACGTAGGTTCCCTACACTTCACAAGTTTATATACACATGTATCCAAAAAGGTCAATATTTTTGAATAAAAACAAAACTATTGTTAAACA
The DNA here is from genome assembly GCF_910591565.1 of Cydia splendana. Taxonomy (NCBI): domain Eukaryota; kingdom Metazoa; phylum Arthropoda; class Insecta; order Lepidoptera; family Tortricidae; genus Cydia; species Cydia splendana. The sequence continues at coordinate 756,998 of NW_026946900.1, forward strand.
ATTGTTAATAAAGAAATAACACCCAATGTCCTGAGCGAGTCATTTTTATTTCAACACAGCTACGCCTACTATTTATTAATAGCAAAAGCCTAGAAATGCAATTATTGCTTAACTACTTACGCCGATATGTCATTTGAGAGTAAAATCAAATAAGGGGTACTTTATGAGGGTTAAATTAGAATAAGGAAAACCATATCAAAATCAAATGCACATTTTAATAAATATTAAACTATAATTAAACTATAAACTTCATAATCACGATAATTGAAACCATAATGCACAATAATAGTTAAATCTAGAAAACCTAGCTTCCAAAGTGATGAGTACTAAATACTAGAATACCTAGGTATTCTAGTATTACTGGCAATATGTAAGAACACTAAATTAAAGGGATTCTCAACAATTTCAACCACACAACTGAACCATTAAACAATGACTACTTTGAATTCAAATTATAACTCGTAACCCTATTCGAAATAGAACACTTAAATAATAAAGCCAATCACTATCGTTAACGGCTAACTGCAAAACGCTATAATCTAAATTAAGATTAATTTTAAGGGCAAACGCGACCGTTATTTAAATACAATAAGGAAAGCAACCGAAAGCCGTTAGATATTAATTGTAAAATCATCAAGCAGCAAAATCTACCAAAGACACAGGTAATAACTATAATGACTAAATCTAGTACTTATCTTTTAGCACTATCCGTAATCAATCACTTTACACTTCTGTTTTCTATCAAGATTCAAAGCGTAATGCCCGCGTCGGTCTACATTTTCCAACGGCTGGATAACGAACTCCCCTCCAATAATCTGGTTACAGTTGCCTCGGCCAATCACGTTGCGAGATGCCCGTGGCGTGATTGGTACGAACGCCGCCGATTGGTCCATTTTGGCGGGAATGCTGGCGCCATTGTTGTGACGAACGAGCGCCCTCTTGCGGCCACGATGTGAATAAAGTGGTTTGACGTGTTGATGGCAGTGACGTTGCTCCATTGACGCACCCGTCGCGCCATCTATAGGCTGTTTGAGACTCTTGTACGGCCGTTATTGACACTCGTCCATCCTGACGACTTTGCGACTCTGCAAAGGAAGGAAAAAAAAAACAAAAATTATCTGATTTTTTTATCACTAACAGATATAGTATAAATTATGTATGTAAAAACCATATTTTCCATTTTTCTTTTTAATTTATCCACTTAATTTTCCATCAATTATTCCATAATAATCCATATAGATTTCCACTCTTAAACCATAATCAGTCCATTAATAGCCAATATTTACATCCAATATTAAACCATTTCATCCAACAACGATTCCATATTTATCATATAAATCAATAAATAACCATATATTATTTTCCTTCATATATTTTTACTAGTTTCATATTTACCCAAGTCTTTTAATCTCAAATAAATAAAAATATCAAAGACCAAGTTATCCTTCTAGCAAATCAATTAATTCCTCTGTACTATCTACCTGACTTTCATCAGAACTGCTTTCTGGCACATCAGTCTCCCTCTGAAATCTCTTTATTGAATCCGAAGATACTAAAGCTTCAAATCGCTTATAGCCCTTTACTCCTTTAAGCGAAGTAATTACGTACCTATAGTTACCTGCCACTTTTGTGATTTTATACGGTCCACTAAATTTTTCTTTCAGTTTCCGCCTCACGTTGATGTTTCTATCGGCCGCGCCTTTCCACAGTACTAAATCATTTACCTTATATTTCGTTGGTCGTTTCCGCTTTGCATTAAAATATTTTTGCATTACCTCTGACGTTTTTTTAAGATTACCTGATGCAGCGCACCGAGTTTGCTCCGCAGTCTGTTCATCGTCGAAGGAATTTCCTGCTATTCCTTGGTATCTGCTGCGGCTTGCGCTAAACATTAATTTGAAAGGAGTAAACCCAGTAGATGAGCTCTGTAGATTGTTCATACCCCAAGTAACATCAGACAGCTTCATATCCCAGTCTCTCTCGTTATCCATGCTGGTGTTTAATGAGTCTAATAATGTGCGGTTATACCTTTCAACCTGCCCGTTAGCACGAGGACACGCTACTGCATTAATGATGTGTTTGATAAAGTTGTCCAAACAGAATTGTTTGAAACTTTTGCTCTTAAAACATGAACCACTGTCGGATATTATTCGTTTCGGATATCCAAACGAACAAAATATATTAGATAGAGAACTTATTACCTCTCGAGCTCTCGTGGTTTTCACAGGAACTGCCCAAGTGAATTTTGTGAAGGAGTCGACAACCATTAGCAAATAAGAGTTACCTGCACGGCTCTTGCAGAACGGTCCCAGATGATCGATGTGCACTGTATGCAGTGGTTCTGCGATCTTCTCAATCGGGTGAAGCTCACCTTCAGCTCGCCCATACTGACTTCTCTTGTACAGACAATCTAGACAGGCGTTTACATACTTACGAATAAATCTAGTCATACCAGGGAACCAAAAGGTGTCCTTTATGATCTGTTCACAGCGTTTTAACCCGGGATGTCCAATACAGTCGTGAAATTTTCGCAACACGTTCCACCTCCCGTACTTAGGTACAACCAACTTTCTTTACCACCTGCAGCTACTCTATACAACCGCTCTTCTTTTAACTTATAATTGTTTTTAATATCGGGCTCGGCCTCACCTGATTCCAGTTTGGTTCTGATGATACGAATCTTTTCATTTTGATTTTGAAGACAGACAATCCAATCAAAGACATCAATAGTGTTGATATCAATTAGTTGCGAAGGAGGTTCAACCGGACTTCTGCTGAGTGCGTCTACGTGGCTATGGGACTTACCAGGTTTATGTTCTACTTCCATGTCGTATTCCTGAATGAGTAACCACCATCGTGCTATCCTCGGTGTTAAATCCTTTTTCTGGAAGGTGTAACGCACTGCAGAGCAATCTGTGACCACTTTAAAATGGTTACCTACCAGGTAAATTCGAAACCGTCTTAAAGACTCCACGACTGCCAAGGTTTCGAGCTCGTAAGAATGATACATAGATTCTTCTTTGCTCGTTTTACGACTGAAATAGGATATAGGTTTTAAATTACCGTCTTGTTTTTGAAGGACAATACCAGCTAATCCTCTGCTACTGGCATCTGTATGTACCTCGATGTCACCTTCTCGGCGAAAGAGAGAGAGAAGGGGACGGGTTGTTAATACCTTCTTTAACTCCTGGAAAGCCTTTTGTTGTTGTGGACCCCACTCCCAGCCAACATTTTTCTGCAGCAACCGGTATAAATCGTAAGCAATACCTGCATAGTTTTGGACAAACTTTCTGAAGTAACTGGCGAGGCCCAGGAACATTCGCAGCTCATGAATGTTAGTCGGCTCCTTATACGCCAACACTGCCTCAATTTTTTTACTACCTGGTCTGATACCTTCCTCACAGATTTCATAGCCCAAGTAATCAATTTTCGTTTGCAAAAAGAAGCATTTCTCCAGATTTAAAGTTAACCCTGCATCTTTAATAATTTGCAATACTACCTTCAAAAGATCAAGACCTTCCTCTATGGAGTTTGTAGGGAGTAGCACATCATCAATATACGGCAAAACCTTGTCATGACGCAGAGTTGAAAATATACGATCCATCAACCGCTGGAATACTGCAGGAGAATTCGCGAGACCAAATGGCATACGGAGGAATTCGTAATGCCCCTCAGGTGTCACAAAACCAGTTTTATGAATAGAGTCTTTAGCTACCGGAATCTGATAAAACCCTTGAGACAAATCGAGGCTTGTAAAATACTTCTTACCACCAAGCTTTTCGATGTGCTCCTCTATAACCGGCAGGGGATATTTGTCTTTTACTGTAATACTGTTAAGTTTCCTGAAGTCAACACAAAGACGAAAGTCTCCATTTTTCTTACGTACCAGAATAATTGGGCTCGCGTAATTGGAGGTAGATTCCATAATGATTCCATTAGACAACATGTCCTCAATCTTCTCCCTCATTACGGTCTTCTCAGAATAAGATAACCTATAAGGCCTATAACATACCGGCTTATCGGAATTTAACTCAATGTTAAGCTCGACCTTGTTAGTTACTCCCAATTCACGCGTGTCTTCTGAAAAACAATCCGAAAACTCTTGCAAAATTTGACTCAATTGATTTAAAACAGATGGATCCTCAATCCCGCATTTAATCTTACTAACATCTACTTTCATTATCGGATTTTCAGAGACATCTGTTTCTTGAGGAGCAGATACGGACGTTTCTTCTGCTAAATGCCCCCTAACTAGCAACTGTCCCTTTTTGAAAACCAAGGGATTTGTACTTTGATTTATAACTAAAACAGAACTAACCGGAGTACAGTAAAGAGAAGAGGGAATGCTGTACTCCACATCATTATAATTACAAGAACGAGCATCTACAAACAATACGGTGGAATCTTGAAGAACCTCGTTACTACCAGTTTCCACAAATTGAGCCGTATTTGCAGGAATAACTGTATCTGAGGAACAGACCAATCTCACCTTGGAAACTTCTGCATCTGCACTAATTGAACTTATGTGGACTACCTCCTCGTTGGTGGGCTCCTGCTTGCTCCTCTCGAAGGTAACCGTTGATCCTTGAATAACTAACCTGTACAGATCATTATTAAGAACTGGCTGACCTATAAAGACATCGGCTCCTTTCAGGGGAATGTTGACCACCAATGCTTCAGATTTAACGTTAACTCCGTCGATAATGAGCTCTACTGACACTTTACCACAACAGTTGACGTGTGGCCCGTAAAGCCCATTAATGAACATGTTGCATGGCTGTAAATTGAGATTCAGTTTACGAGAGCACTCCAATGTAATCACATTCCGACGGGCCCCCGAGTCTAAATACGCATTTAAATTGATGTTCTTATAATAGCAATCATTTACCTGGGAGTCAACAAGATTCACCGAAGCCTTCCGGAAACACTGCTCCGTCTTGTGGTTTGTCTTCCCGCAGACGTCACATTTAACAGCGTTGGGATTCTTTGGACAGGACCGCACGACGTGACCTGCTTCTTTGCACAAAAAGCAGGTGACCGATGGTTTGTTTGATGATGATGTAGGCTTCTGTTCCCCTGCGATCGCTTCCTTTGACGCACTTGGAGCGTTGAAGTCTTTGCCACGCGTTGGATATTGTCGGTTTGGAGATCCCTTTTTCTCATCGTTCATACACAAGAACTGAGAGTATAACTCACCAGGGGTTCTGTAGTTACCTGCTCTAGCTGAGGTTTTTAAGTGAAATGGTAGCCCTTCGATCAAACATGACACAGCCTTGTCACCCGTGATTTCGCATTTCGTTAACATGTTACATTTGGAGTAAAAATAGTGTGTCATTGTCTCAGTGAATAATTTCTTTCTATTGATCATTTCCTTAAGAGCCTCAGCATAATCCAGGTTTTGAGGAAAAGCCTCAAGAATCCGTTCCTTCCATTCAAGCCATGTCATTTCGTAACTCCGCAGAGCATTATGCCACATTTTTGCTAAACCCGACAGGCGAGACTGCATATAATAGCTTTTAACACTATCCGACCAACCATGAATTGCGCCGAGTTGTTCAATTTTGTTGAGCCATTGTTGCGCTGGTAGCTCCGACTTCTCAGGATCAAACTCCGGGATGATGTCAGGTTTCACCATTACACCATAATAATTTGGATTGATCCTACCAGGTTCATCCAGCGCAGCAGGCCGTTCACGATCCACAGATTCTCGCGGCCGCCATGGAGCCCAACGCCTTGGTGTACGCTCACGACTGCGCCTGCGAGTACTGCTGCTGCGTTCTCTTCGTTCCAGTCGCGTGTTGTCCCACCGCACCGGGCTACGGGACCTGCTCCTACTACGTGAATCCATATCCCACTTCTGAAAATGTTAAACAATTGTTAATAAAGAAATAACACCCAATGTCCTGAGCGAGTCATTTTTATTTCAACACAGCTACGCCTACTATTTATTAATAGCAAAAGCCTAGAAATGCAATTATTGCTTAACTACTTACGCCGATATGTCATTTGAGAGTAAAATCAAATAAGGGGTACTTTATGAGGGTTAAATTAGAATAAGGAAAACCATATCAAAATCAAATGCACATTTTAATAAATATTAAACTATAATTAAACTATAAACTTCATAATCACGATAATTGAAACCATAATGCACAATAATAGTTAAATCTAGAAAACCTAGCTTCCAAAGTGATGAGTACTAAATACTAGAATACCTAGGTATTCTAGTATTACTGGCAATATGTAAGAACACTAAATTAAAGGGATTCTCAACAATTTCAACCACACAACTGAACCATTAAACAATGACTACTTTGAATTCAAATTATAACTCGTAACCCTATTCGAAATAGAACACTTAAATAATAAAGCCAATCACTATCGTTAACTGCAAAACGCTATAATCTAAATTAAGATTAATTTTAAGGGCAAACGCGACCGTTATTTAAATACAATAAGGAAAGCAACCGAAAGCCGTTAGATATTCATTGTAAAATCATCAAGCAGCAAAATCTACCAAAGACACAGGTAATAACTATAATGACTAAATCTAGTACTTATCTTTTAGCACTATCCGTAATCAATCACTTTACACTTCTGTTTTCTATCAAGATTCAAAGCGTAATGCCCGCGTCGGTCTACATTTTCCAACGGCTGGATAACGAACTCCCCTCCAATAATCTGGTTACAGTTGCCTCGGCCAATCACGTTGCGAGATGCCCGTGGCGTGATTGGTACGAACGCCGCCGATTGGTCCATTTTGGCGGGAATGCTGGCGCCATTGTTGTGACGAACGAGCGCCCTCTTGCGGCCACGATGTGAATAAAGTGGTTTGACGTGTTGATGGCAGTGACGTTGCTCCATTGACGCACCCGTCGCGCCATCTATAGGCTGTTTGAGACTCTTGTACGGCCGTTATTGACACCATCACAATACTCAAACTCGAGTAACTCGACAAATACAATCATATTAGTTTCTTATTGTCACGAATTCCCGCCAAGTCGCGAAACCAAAACTAAAACGATCTGCAATTCACATTTCAAAAAAACCTAATTTGCATCGTCTCACAAATGTCTAATATAACTTGACCCCTAACTTCAGTACTTTATAAAGATAAATCGATAGGTCACACATAAAATGGCCCCTCAATTCGTGATGCTAGGGAGTGTTTGTTAAGCGTCGTGAATTATTTTTAACGTAGTCCAACTGGCGCCAATTTGCCAATTTCGCTACTTGCTTTAATTTTACGCATTAAAAGATTCCTTAATTTAAACCCTAATGCTTAGAAAATAGAGCACTTATTTATCTAACGAACATTGAAGTTTTTGAATATAATGGCCTGCTAAAAAGCGCGATTAGCGTCTACCTGACAAAGCTCAATACGTTTCGTTTCGTTTTTATCTCTATCTCGCTCTTTCGTTAGCCGATAACCTATATCTGTCCCTGCTCATCGGAAAACGAATAAAACAGTTTTAGAGCTGCGTTTTGCTTTGCGATAGTTGCGTCCGTTATGCGAGGTTATGCGCGACTATGTTATCGTATGTCGCCGCCTCTTTGTCATCGTTTTTATAAAAACAGTTTGTCGTTCCTACCACAAACTGTTATTTCGTTACAGCACAAGAAAGTGTTTTTAAAAACACTTACGGAAAAAAACGCTCAGCTCTAGTAAAAGTCTAAGTTTAAAGTTTTGAGTGATGTCGTCAATGTATGGAAATTGTTCGAAAGTTTACATTTGAGATTGAATTTCTGTGTTGTCTTTGTGAGCAAAAATATAAATCGATAATAAATTGGTAGTTGAATTATCTAGCTTTCAAAATCACACAATAATTCAATTACTGTCAAAGACAAAATTGTTTTGCTTCTTTCTCAAACGGAACTGCATATTTTGATTTTTTGATACTTTTAGTGTCGATTTGTAGAGAATAACAGCAAATTAAAAATATAATGGCATGAAGAGTCGGTACACGGTGTCTTCGTGAACAAATTTACGTGTAATTTAATGCAATTATTAAACATTTATTGAACAAATTATGGTCACAAAGTGAGGTCTAAATCGAAAACGTCATATACCGGCCCCTTCAGGTATCATAGTGGTTTTCCGGGTCAAAGTCCGGGTCCGAGTCCGGGTCCGAGTCCAAGTCCGGGTCCGAGTCCGTGTCCGAGTCCGTGTCCGAGTCCAGTTCCGGTTCCGAGTTCGGTTCCGAGTCCGGGTCTGAGTCCGGGTCCGAGTCCGACTCCTGGTCCTGGTCCGAGTCCGAGTCCGGGTCCGAGTCCGGGTCCTAGTCCGAGTCCGTGTCCGAGTCCGGGTCCGAGTTCGGTTCCAAGTCCGGGTCCGAGTCCGGGTCCGAACCGGATCCGGGTATGAGTCCGGTTCTGGGTCCGAATCCGGGTCGCAGTCCAAGTCAAAATCGAAATTCGAAATCACCAAACGTGTACTATGCGTCGTTGAAGAGTTCTGTTCTGGTCATCATCAGCAGTTCCACTTCATCAAATGCGACAGTTTTTAATGTAAATGCTTGATTTTATGATGAAAGTACAAAAAATCTATACTTATGCCTTTAATATTTGAGGAGTTACCTCGATTCCTTATGGATCCCATCATTAGATTACATAATATGGGACTAGTCCTGAAATAAATATTATTCATTCATTCATTCATTAGAACTCGAGCTTGACAAAAATGTGGCTTTAAAACTTGACTTGCTTAACAAACATAACGAAGACGACAATTCGCCAAACGTGAACTATGCGTCGTTGAAGAGTTCCGTTCTGATCATCATCAGCAGTTCCACTTCATCAAATGCCACTGTTTTGAATGTATATGCTTAATTTGTCGATAAAAACCCAAAAATCACTATATGTATGCCTTTAAGATATGAGGAGTTAAGATAAGATAAGATAAGATAATATTTATTCATTAAAACTTATGCTAATTTGATTTATACAATGGTAATTATACAATTTATACTTATATACTAGTAATTCATGGATTCAGGTTAAGATAGGTACAGATCAATTTAACAATATTAATACCGATACAAATATGTATTTTCTAAACTCTAATGGAAATTTGAACAATACCTAAACTAAGTAAACATTTACTTGTATCTTAGGTATGCACGTTTTGTAGGTCAGTGTATAAGTGGGGAAGTGCTTACCAAACAAGATGATTATTTATTTATAATAACAATAAACTATATGACTATGACTATATTCTACTCTTTAGAACGTTAAGTGGTGACATACTTAGCAATTAGTTTGTACAACACACATATAAATCTTTCTTAACTTCTATGTGACTATTTCTAGTAGTCTTTCTGTGTCCTCGTACGCCTTGCCAATGAGCAACGTTTGTACCGCTTTTATGCAGACTTTACTGGGCATTGGGTAAATATTCAATAGGAGATTGAATTTATTGTAAAGGAAAGAGCCGAGGAAACAAAAAAACTTACGTGTGTTTGCGGTGCGGAATGAATCTTTGGTGCAAATTATGTCAGCACGTCGCTTGCCAGATAAGATCTGGGGGTTATAGGGTATGAGTGAATGTTTTTTTACTACAGTGTTCAAGACGAATAACTGTCGAACGCTCAGAACTTTACACTCGGTCAACAATTGAGTCGTGGGATAACGTAAGGGACGGAAAGTGCTAACTTTGAGAACTGCCCTCTGAGCTCTTTCTAAATCGATGATCGTTGTCTTGTTTGCTCCTCCCCAGGACGTGATACAATATACTAACAGTGATTGACAAAGTGCAAGATAGACTGATTTAATAAGTGTTTGATCTGCCGCATGTCTTAGGTTCTTAAAGACATAAATTAATTTTCTAACTCTAGATGTCAGAGATTCGATGTGTGCTTTAAAGTTAAGATGCTGATCGATAATAACACCCAGGTACTTGATATTGTTAGTTCCCTCGATTCCTCATGGATCCCATCATCAGAACCGGGTTTTGACAAAAACGGGACCAATCTCTATGCATATACATACAATCAAAAAAATAATTTTCAAAATCGGTCCAGTAATGACGGAGACGCTACGGCACATCTTTTTGTCCAATATTCCGCAGTGTCTCAAGACGAAAGTCTTCGACCAGTGTGTGTTGCCAGTGATGACATATGGAACTGAAACGTGGCTGCTTACTGTGTGCCTCATAAGAAGGCTCAAAGTCACCCAAAGGGCAATGGAAAGGGCTATGCTTGGAGTCTCTCTGCGTGATCGCATCAGAAATGAGGCCATCCGCTGCAGAACCAAAGTACGATGTAACCCTCCGAATCGCTAAACTTAAGTGGCAGTGGGCGGGGCACATTGCCCGTAGAACCGATGGGCGTTGGGGCGGAAAGGTTCTCGAGTGGCGACCACGTACCGGAAGGCGCAGCGTGGGTAGATCCCCCACAAGGTGGACTGACGACCTGGTTAATGTCGCAGGAGTCTGCTGGATGCGGGTGGCGCAAGACCGGTCATTGTGGCACTCTTTGGGGGAGGCCTATGTCCAGCAGTGGACGTCCTTTGGCTGATATGATGATGATGATGATGATGAATGACGGAGATATGGAGTAACAAACATAAAAAAAAACATACAACCGAATTGATAACCTCCTTTGAGATTTGGAAGTCGGTTAACAAACTAATATTAGCCCAAAATCTAAAATAAATGAAGTTCCGATCACATAAAAAGTAAAAAATTTAAAATAAAGTAAATAAAAGTAAAGTCAGTACGCTCCTAGCCCTCTTACGAACAACACGTGTACAGTTCCCGACAGCAAAGTCAGTGGTCGTCAAACTTTGAGAATAAAAATTAGTTATCATGTTTTGTGCTCGGTGCAATAGTGAGGTGAATGACTGTGCCCAATGCACAACGTGCAATAAATTAATTGGATTTTGTTGTGCCGGAGTAACCGAAGTCGGTTACCGTAAACTAGGTGCGCGTAGAACTCAGTGGAAATGTCCAGATTGTCGAGTTTTAGAGCAGTCATCGCCGCTCAAAAGTACAGAGGCCGCTTCACTCGATGCCATCATGCTGGAAATAAAATCCATTCAGCGCCAGCTTGAGGGCATGCCGGGCCTTGTGCGTGATGTCAAGGATATAAAGAAGGAAATCGACGAACTTAGAAAAACCTGCGATTTCAACAGCGCATCGCTAGACGATCATAAACAGCGGTTGGACAAAGCTGAGAGCAAGTTATCGGAATTGACGGGTATTAAAAGCGATATTCAGTCTATAAACAAAGAACTGGACACCCTCAAGAGCGAAAATGTAAATAAGGACCAGTGGCAGCGTCTTAACAACGTTGAGATAAAAGGTGTACCCTTAAAGCAAAACGAAGATTTATTCAAAATCCTCGATCAGATATCAATAGCGATTGGCTACCCAGTCCAGAAAACAAGCATTAATTACATTTCGCGGGTGCCAACATACAATAATAAGGAGAAACTGATCATTGTAGGATTTATCAACCGCTACATAAAAGAGGATTTTGTCGCTTCTGCTCGTGCAAAAAAGAAACTTATTGCTAGCGAAATCGGCTTTGTTGGGAACGCGCAGAATATCTTCCTAAATGACCATCTTTTTTTTTTTTTTTTTTTATTGGAAAAAGGTAAACATTTGACCACAATCTCACCTGATGGTAAGTGCCGATGCAGTCTAGGATGGAACATGCTTACCTAAAAGATGTCTATTCACTCTCGATTTAAAGAGATCCAAGTTATAGTGGACTGGGAATAGATTTGCAGGAAGTGAATTCCACTCCTTAGCCGTTCGCATGATAAAGCTGGATGCATAGCGCTTAGTTCTAATCAGCGGCAGAGTAACGACGTAAGGGTGAAACGCAAGTCCGCGTCTAGTCCCACGGTGGCAGAACGGAGATGGGGGGATTAGATTATGTAATCCCATCGCACACTCCCCGAAATGTATCCTGTAGAATACCGATAAACAAGCTACCTTTCTACGGTGTTCAAGGCTCTGCAGTCTAGCCTCTACCAATCCCGCATCTCCAATAAGCTTCCTAGCGCGTTTGTCTATGGAATCTATGGCGGCTAGCTGATACTTGGCGGATCCATCCCAAAGGTGGCTGCAGTACTCCATACACGACCGGACTTGAGCTACGTAAAGCTGAAGGAGCTGCCCTGGTGTGAAGAACCGCTTGACCTTAGCGAGGACGCCTAATCGTCTAGCTGCAGATTTGGCCAGAGATTCAATATACGCCCCAAAGTTCAGGTTAGACGAGATACTCGTGCCAAGTTGCGTTCTTGCACCGACTCTGTTTGCACTTTATTTCGCATTTGTTGTCCGGGAGTCTATGAAAAACTTGTCAGAAGGCATAGGCATTCGGTTCCGCATGGATGGAGGACTTTTCAACATTTCAAGGTTTAGATCCCGTACCAAAGTATCCTATGCTGTCATGACAGAAATTATGTACGCGGATGATTTATGCTTTGTCTCAAATTCAGCGGAAGGTCTACAAAGATTAATGTCGAGTCTTCATGATGCTTGCACTACATTTGGTCTTAAAATAAATGTCAAAAAGACGGAAGTCATGGTCAACGTCCCTGACAACGAACCAAATGCGAGTGTATGTATCGGTGACGAGATGTTGAAGCGGGTGGAGAGGTTCAGGTATCTTGGTAGCACGATAACAGCAAAGTACGACCTAGATGCTGAAATAAATGCTAGAATTGGTGCTGCAGCTGTGGCGTTCGGGAAACTCCGGCCAAAGGTATTTCGCTCCCATGACCTGAAGCTCTCCACTAAAATTAGTGTATACATGGCAGCGGTGCTGCCGAACCTGCTGTACGCATCTGAGACATGGGTCCTTTACCGTAAGCATATACGTACAGTTGACAGATTCCACCTTAAATGCCTCCGAGATATTATGAATATCAAATGGACGGACCGGGTCAGAAACACAAACGTCCTGAGGCGCGCAAATGTCGGAGGCATTGAGGTGTATCTGATGAGGCGGCAGCTGCGGTGGTGTGGGCACGTGTCTCGGATGTCAGAAGACAGAGTGGCGAAGCGTATCTTCTTTTCAGAACTCCAGAATGGTAGGCGTAAAAGCGGTGGCCAGTACTTACGATATAAGGATGTTCTGAAAAGACATATGAAGAGATGCCAACTAGAGCCCTCTGACTGGGAGCGGAAGGCAGCGCAGCGGCCCGAATGGCGGCGCCTCATTAATGATAGAGTTAACATTTTTGAGACGGAACGCCGCAGTGAGCTCGACAAAAAACGTGATGAGCTTAAGGCTCGGCCGCCAACCTCAATTTCCTACAACTATGTAGGTGGTGTGCTGACGTGCCCAAAATGCGCTCGAGTATTTAGCAAGAAGATAGGGTACGTGAGCCACCTAAGAGCGCATCAGAGAGTGGATCAGCTACACTCTAATAACACGAGCTAAAAATTGCCTAGTCCAGAGCACACAGTCGCTGGGGCCGAAATCGGTCAGGAAAGCATCATCACCTCCTCTTTTTTGGCCCGAGCATTGGAGAGATATCTGTCCACGACAGTGCTATCGTCGGCATAGCCAAAAGTATCTGGGACTAGCATATCGTTGATATGTAGCAGAAATAAAGTCGCGGACAGAACAGAGCCCTGAGGAACGCCGGCATTAATAGTCCATTGGTCAGATGTGTAGCCATCTAACACCACCCGAATGGAACGTTCGCTCAGGAAATTCTCAATCCAGTTGCACAGACCAACTGGTAACCCATATGCTGGAAGCTTGCTCACCAAACTTGCGTGCCAGACCCGGTCGAATGCCTTAGAGACATCGAGAGATACCGCAAGGGCTTCACCGTGCCTCTCAATTGCCTCGCTCCAAAGGTGAGTAGCATGCACCAGAAGATCTCCAGTCGAACGACCCCCGCGGAAGCCATACTGAGAGTCGCTGAGTAAATCGTTATCCTCTAGGTATGATAGGAGCCGCTTGTTCAGTACACGCTCCATAATCTTGCAGAGTATGGAGGTGACTGAGATTGGACGGTAGTTGGCTGGGTCTGAACGACTACCTTTTTTGGGCACAGGTTGCACGTTTGCAAGCTTCCAACACGAGGGCACTACTCCAGTTTCAAGCGACAGACGGTACAAGCGTGTTAAGATTGGAGACAACTCGGCTGCACAGTTCCGCAAGACAATTACAGGGATTCCGTCGGGACCGCTGGCTTTATGCACGTCTAACGTTCGCAGTATTTTAAGGACTTCCTTTTGATGTATACGAACATCTCTCATGGAGCTATTCACTTGAGGAAGCACGGGTGGAAGTTTACCGGTTGAGTCTAAACGTGAATTTTCAGCGAAAAGAGAAGCGAACAGGTCAGCCTTCTCTTTGGCTGTATGTGCCAGCGTTCCGTCAGGTTTGACCAGAGGGGGCAGTGACGGGCGGCAGAAGTTTCCTTCGACCGCTTTCGCTAGGGACCAGAACGCTTTACTTCCCGGAGGATACGAGGCTAGCTTGGTCCCAGTACGACGGACATGATCAAACCTGGCCTTGCGAAACTGCTTCTTGCAGGACTTGGCGGCTTTATTGAACCTCTTCTTCAGGTCACGTGTCACGTGTGTTCGGAGCCCTGCGTGTATGAGCATCAGCCCATTCCCGGTAAGCCGACCGCTTAAGCGCCTCAGCACGATCACAGTCAGCATTGTACCACGGGCGAGCTTTGTGGCCGGTCGAAACAACAGAGTAGGGAATAAAATACTCCATACCCTGACGAATGACATTGGTTACTTCGGTAGCGCAGGCCGACGAATCATCCGAAGAGAAGCAGGCAGGGCGCCAAGGATATGATGCAAAGAAATGCCGCATCTCATCCCAGTCTGCTAACTTGTATCGCCACACCCGTCTTTCACCGCTAGGGCCCTGATCGGGTGGGGAAAAAACAGATACAGCTTTCACCAGACAGTGATCGGAAGTTCCTAGTGGAGCATCCACCACTACAGAGTATTGGTCTGGGTTGGTGGTTAGCAGAAGGTCCAAACAGTTGGCTGTGTGAGACTCTACATCAGGTACCCTAGTGGCACATCCAACAAGCTGTGAGAGGTCTAGTAAAAGTGCAAATTTATGAGCCTCTCGCCCTGCGTGGTCAGTCATTTGATACGGGAATAGCCACTCCTGGTGATGCGCGTTAAAATCCCCAACGATTGCCAACTCAGCTGAAGGGTACCTTTGGCGAGCCTCATCGGCAGCCTCACTAAGGTAATTAAACAACCTTGTTGTCTCTGAGTCTCCACTATGCGATCGGTAGACACAGGCGTAGATAATTTGAGCTACGCCGGTATCGACCCAAGCCCACAAGACAGAAAAATTGGATACTTCAAGATTTTTGAGACGCTTAAGGCAGATGTCATCTCGAGCATATACACACACTCCTGCACGCGATAGGAACCTGTGCTCCAGAGTGTAACCTGGGTAGTTGAGGTATGACGAGTCGACTGGACATCTGATTTGCGTTTCGGTGAGGAACAGCAGGTGCGGTTTGTCAGTCTCTAGGTGATGGTGGACTGCATCGATATTGGAGTGCAGACCTCGAATATTAGAGAGATGCACTTTAAATGGGAGGGAGTGCAACCGCTGTTTAACTCTATTTTTCTTAGTTTTGCTTTGCATTTTTGTTAGAGGGATGAAGAAGAAGAGCGAATAGACGAGGGAATGCAAGTTAAGCGAGGTAACTCAGCCATTAGAACTCAAACACAAACTCACGTGTGCCACACTTAAAGAAATCTAGGATGGAGACTGCGGGGACGCCCGAACCCCCCTGAAATGGCCACCTGGCCCTCCCATCCGGTCGCCAACCGGCAAGGTGGAGCCGTTTCAGGATTTTTCGCTAGTTGGCGGGGCAGCCTTTCACGGGTGGCTCTCCCGCTACTTGGGCCCCCTACTACCTGCGGTCGGCCAGCGGTGCACCGTGGTTCGGATCCCGCTAACCTCCAGAACTAGACGCTCGGTGTGGCACGCACCAGTAGTGCCACCGTAGTTAGGCCAGAAACTACTGCTTAGACACATCACCTCAGCAGCTATCAACAGACTTCATGACGGAACACGGTGACCCATTATGGCGCCATGACTTAGTCTGAGGGGTGGTTACCAGCTACGGCATAAGCCTACCACCGGTAAGATTGTCACTCGATTAGCACCACCCAGGGGTCACTTGTAGGGATTCGTATAAAATTATGGGTAATCACCTACGGAAGTGAGTGACACAACCCCCGAAATCTAACCCCGGACTACAAAAAGTTGCTTACCACTGCAAAGACGTCACTTAAGCCGAAAGGTTTTATGTATATATGGGTGAAGTACGGAAAAATACACGTGCGGAAGGACGATGCGTCAAAAATATTCGTTATTAATAATCAGGCAGATTTAAACAAACTGTTGTAGTGTGTAGTTATTATAGATTAGTACTACAGTATTCAAAATCACATATTTTTTATGAGGTTTATTTTCCTATAGATTATTACAAAACTTTGAGAACCGTACGCTCTGTGGAATGCTGTTTGTTATCGCCGCCTATTGCCCGGCCTGTCGCCTGCGCTTGTTATTGTTACCAAAATGCATGTGATGATTATCTTATGCAAAATACGATTGTCTCGCTTTTGCTCATAGCCAATTATTGCACTTACGCGTCTTATTGTTATTGCTTGCCTTGTCGCACTTATGGAACAGTTTCTATGCTTGTTTGGGATTATACATTTTTATACGTAAATAATTGTTTCTTATTATTAAGTACCTTGTATAAAAACGACGATAATTATACATTTAACACTATTGGGACGAAATCTGCCTCGTATTTCTATCGATTATGTAATTGCTATTGTGTTTTATCTTTAGCCTCTTATAATGTCTAGTAACTATAACGGAATACTCTCTGTTTATTATCAGAATGTTAGGGGTCTTCGATCCAAAACTATAGATTTCTATCGCAATATTCTATTTGCCTCCTATGATGTAATATTTTTAACAGAGACATGGCTTGTGGACGGTATCGTGGATTCGGAACTTTTTGATAGCAGGTATGTAGTTTGGCGGCGTGACCGCGACCTGGCGCTTACGGGCCAGAGTCGAGGTGGCGGTGTTATTATTGCTACGCGGAAAGAATTGGCCGTCAATCCGCAGCCTACCTACCATTCTTCGGCGGAAGACTTATGGCTCACTTTGTTGGTTAATAATGGAACGGTTAAGCTACATTTATGTGTTGTTTACTTATGCAAGCAAGGGCAGGGTTACTCTTTTTCTTGTCAACTCTCTAATTTTCTTGATAAACTAGGAGAAGTAATAATTAATAATCCTGACGATAAATTCCTAATTATCGGTGATTTTAATCTAAGTAACATTGTGTGGACGTCAAGTAGCCGACATTTATTACCATCTAATTATACTTCCATGGATGAGTGTAATTTGATCGATGAGCTAAGTTATCTTGACTTGTACCAGTATAATGGAGTGTCTAACGTATATGGTAAGATATTGGATCTTGTGTTGTGCAATGACGTAGTGACTGTGTGTGAGTGCCTAAACCCGCTTGTACCCATATATTAGAGGTCATCTGCTTCCAGAAATATATACAGCCTTTGATTTGTAAATCAATGTATTCTGCTTTTCCAATTAATTAAACTTATATTATTTTAACAAAGAACCAGCCGTTACACCTCGATCATCCTTCCTCTCTAGAATACCCGCCTGTTATATTTTTATTAAAAATCAATTCTTACCCACATTTTATTTGGTTTATTTTTAAAGATCGCCAGTGTTGCTAACAGACGGCCATTCTGTTGTAGGAATGTCCCCATTCCGGTTAATGCTCGGCCATTCTACACAAGGCGTATGGCCTCATACAATTATTTTATATCTCTTAACAATCAAGAATTTATTTACAATAAACACATTAACAAAACTAGTATTCCAAAATGTAACTTTAATCTTATACAATACATCATTAATCAATCAAATCAAAAAAATCAAAGCATTTATTTTCAGGCTGCTAAGGCCCACAGATACATACCTTACAAACTAACATATATGTATATACAATTATAAAAAAAGTTAAATACTAAAAAATCATTTTCGTGACGCAGTTTTCTGTTGCGGCGTCACTTGCTCTGGTGTAGGATTCGGCAGATTCCCACGGAACCGCCGAAATATCACACCCTTCGGCCAGAAGTCCGTGTTCGCGATGGCTTCCAGCAGCGGCCGCGGCACGCGCACCACAAACGAGCGGAAGTGCACGTAATGACGCGATCGCAGCTGGAACACTTTCAACTCGTAACGGGTGTTCTTGCGCAGATATTCCACCACATCGTCAGCCGTGGCGGAAACATGCAGGCGCGATACGTATAGCGCCGTATTCGGCGTGGCAGCCCTCAGTCCAGATGCAATATCTGGCTCCGCTGTGCCACACTGGCTCTTGCGAGGCGCCTTGCGCGGCCGCCTCTCCTTCGACGCCTGCGTGAATCCTTTTTCGGCAGGCTTTAATAAGCATATAAAAAACTAAAATGAAATAAAACTTTCTATGGCAATGTATCACTTTGATATAACATAACGTTCATTATGCAAGCAATTATTTCAGAAATTGCACTCATCATCGTCGATTTAATCACACAATTCTTCAGCGTAGACGTCGCTTCTTTGCAAGTGTGCACGTCACCGTCGACGAGATCAAGCACTCCTTCTTATGTGTACACGTCACCGTAGATGAGATCACACACTCCTTATGTGTACACGTCACCGTAGACGAGATCACACACTCCTTCTTATGTGTACACGTCACCGTAGACGAGATCACACACTCCTTATCTCATGTGTATCCGTCACCGTAGACAAGATCACACATACCTTCTTTGTTTTTAATGTGTATCCGTCACCGTAGACAAGATTACACATACCTTCTTTTTTTTTTAATGTGTGTCCGTCACCGTAGACAAGATCACACATACCTTCTTTGTTTTTAATGTGTATCCGTCACCGTAGACAAGATTACACATACCTTCTTTTTTTAAATGTGTGTCTGTCACCGTAGACAAGATCACACATACCTTCTTTTTTTTTTAATGTGTATCCGTCACCGTAGACAAGATCACACATTCCTTCTTACTCACGTCACCGTAGACGAGATCACACATTCCGTCTTATGTGTACACGTCGCCGTAGACGTGAGGACACACTCCAAACACTGAAAATAAACTCATGTCAGTTACAACTGGTAATACAATTAGTAGCAGACTACTAACAATTTCCTTTTCGTCACTTCTCCACTCAACAGTAAATAATCATTTCATACCGAACAATAAAATGAGGATAAGGTTATGATTCCACATTTAGCGTCAAACCTCCACTTTAATCTGCCTCACCAAACCTTTTTCATTTTCATTTTTAAATGTTGCGGCATTGAAACAACTAGCATTTACTGCATAACAATTACAATTTATAGAATACCATAAAAACTCAGTCCCATTACTGTGTTTTTCCTCACAAGCCTGATAACAATTTACCTCAATTTTTAACACTCAAATAGAGAAATATTGTTGCTCATGGTGATCGGAATATAGACACTCCAAAAGACAATTCATCTACAAAGGAGCTATCAAGTATAATGAGAAGTTTTAACATGGCAATGCACACAAAAGCACCAACCAGGATCCATGCATTAATGTGTGCGTAATGCTAACTGACACCCACCAACTTGAATTATCAGATTATGACCTGTCACCTCAAACATCAATGAAATCAAGACTGGCACGACTCGGATTGAACCGAAAAGGATTTATTGTTGATTCAACATTCGAAAGCTTCATGATAGCATAAAGGCTCCGAGGGTCTCTTCTTTTGTGAAGCTATTAGCTCGAACAACGCTCAGGAAGCGTTTAATTATCCTGTGTCTTATTCAGACTTTTTCCGATCTGTGTTTTCCCATCATTATCATCATCATCATCATCGACAAAAGGGAACCAAGAGGTTATCTGCCAAACAATAAACTCTTCAAAAATATGACAAGATATTAAAAAAATGTATACACAAATTGCAATAGCAAATATATATGTATCTTCTAACAATAATACACAAATGTAAAGCAACCTGGAATGTCATATACCCACGCAGGTACCAAATTTAGATCAGACAACAGATATAATTACTTTAAAAATGAATTATAAGATCTACCAATAATAATTAGTAAGATACAGGTAATGTACTATCCTACATTAATAATTTTATCGATTAAGTAATTTCAATGAGTTGACAAACAAACTAAATGTTGAGAATAGTCCACAATACGATTCTCTTAATGCCAACAGTAGTTGAGTAATAGTAAAACCTTTGGTACTGACGATATTTCAACCGAACCAGTGAAGTCAGGCAGGTTATTTTTAAGCAGACCTCTTGCTCATGTACATTTATCCTTCAGTCAAGGCCCCCTCCCAGAACAGCTTAAAGCTTCGTTTGACGATCTTAAAGTAACGATCCCAACAATTACAGATCGCAGTTTTACAGTGTAATTACAGCACAACAGTGATTGTCCCAATAATATCAAAATTAATAGAAAAAGCTTTTTATTAACAAAAGACAATAATAACCTCCTTACTAAACATGACATTTCACACCCTGACCAATTTGGGTTCCGTAAAGGACCAAATCCAGAACTGGCTTGTTTTGAATGTGTCAAATTTGTGACTCAAAACTTCAATAAGTCACCGATTATGGAAATTTTCCTCGACATGACAAAAGTATCTGACTCAACTGATCATGCCGAGCATCTCAATAAATTATATGCTAATGAAACTTAGAGGCCAGGCAAATGATTGACTTAAATCTTACCTAGCCAACAGAATCAGAAAGTCAACAGAACAGAACAGAAAGCCAACGGAAATCAGCAAACTTGTTAGAACTAACAACCAAATTAATCACTGATCACCTCTTTGATAGTTTCTAAAGTAGGTGCTACACTTATTTATTACTTAAGGGGGGAAGGGGATTTTTTTCATTAATGATATTCAGATGGCGATACAACTATAATTTCAGCCAGTGGTCAAGATCAAAGTATGTATAAAACAGATATTTATAATGCCCCATCTGATACTAAATATTGGATAGGAAATTAATAAGCTTCTCATTAAGCTCAGAAAACACAACCCATGCAATTCACCCATATGGAACAATACCTCGACAGCCCAACACTCGTATAAATGACTATGCATTTCATAAAACAGGTAACATAAATTAAGTTCTTTGGTTTAAATTTCAATTCATTTTTAAATTGGAAGGACCATAACCACTCTGTCACAATGTTCAAGACTTGACCATTTCGTCTTGGCCTGCAAAAACTACGACTATCTGCTTCCTACGAAGCAGTCCCCATGGCCCATCACGGCCACGTCTCATCATACTTTAGCAAATGCTCCTATGGGGATCAGTTGTAAACCACTATTTAAATATTACTGTAAATCTGGCTTGTATGTATGTATATACTCAAAATCTGTAATTTTCAAAAATCATATCCAAAATATTTCCAAGACCTTAAAATGATATGTGCTCCGTCAACCCAAGAGCACAATATCTCACACCATCCACGCTGCATGACAGAGATGCAGAAAAAATGCTTATAAAAGATATACAATAACCATACCCGTTCACACAATCACCCGGGGCCATAAGTTTAACAAACTTCTATTGGACTGGCCTCCAGATCACTGCTTTTATAATACTCGCAACATTACCTACTGATTATGTTGCTCATAAGGAGCGAACCAACTTTTTTTTTTTTTACTATTTGTAGGTACTCGCTGTGTGATAACTAAATGTTACTTTGTTTTAATTCCTGCTGTCTATGATACACCTTGGTGGTATAGTTATTAAGTATACCTATTCTTTAATGCTCATTTATGTTTGCCATTTTGGCTCATGTACCTCGTAGTTTTATAAATGTAACTATGTTAATTTCTTATTAACGGTGTACTGCATGCCGCCTATAAACAGCTGAAGAAGGTGAAACGATTACACACTTAACCCAAGACACTTATTGTACCCTTTTTCTGCTAATAAATCATTTCTATTTGTACTCTCTTTTACTACTACGTTCGAACGTCTCATTTAACCTGTCAGCGTCATTTCGATAGTATGATGGGAAGATCATGAGTATTTTATTTTCCATTTTTGTATTATCGTTCGTAAGGCTACCCTGTGACAGCTTGAAGCGAAATCCAATGGAGAAATAAAATAGTACATTTCGATGCTAGTGCGGAAGGTATGTCATTACTTCACGAGTACCGAGATATCTTGCCACGAGCCGCAGGCGAGTGGGAAGACTCGGGACGAGTGAAGAATGACATTTCCGCACGTGTATCGAACGACGTTTTTTAATACAGTTGCGAAATAGTACATTTCGATGCTAGTGCGGAAGGTATGTCATTACTTCACGAGTACCGAGATATCTTGCCACGAGCCGCAGGCGAGTGGGAAGACTCGGGACGAGTGAAGAATGACATTTCCGCACGTGTATCGAACGACGTTTTTTTAATACAGTTGCGAAAAAATAAGTAAAACATTGTTAATCGTACACTAAACAAAAGTGGTAACAGTGACAGCTCGCTTAGACGTCGTCTTTAAGTATATTATATCTATGGGCGTTTGGCAGCTATTCCGTTCCATTCAGACACCTTATTAAGAACGGAATTTTCAATATTCAATATTAAAAAATAAACGTGTTATAATGATGAAGAGGTAAGTATTAAAATATGAAATATGTATATTTTTCATATTCTTACATTAACAGTAGGTTTTTATGCTGATTACGACGTTTAAAGGAAACTAATATTAACACTCATCAATAAGTAGTCGTGAATTGGAACAAGTATAAATTTAAAAAAATTGGAAAAGTAAAAAGCACTAGTTCGACATAACCAACTTTCCGCACGCTAAACAGCTACGTAAAGTAGCACTTTGTGAGCAACTGTATTAAAAAAATAAGTAAAACATTGTTAATCGTACACTAAACAAAAGTGGTAACAGTGACAGCTCGCTTAGACGTCGTCTTTAAGTATATTATATCTATGGGCGTTTGGCAGCTATTCCGTTCCATTCAGACACCTTATTAAGAACGGAATTTTCAATATTCAATATTAAAAAATAAACGTGTTATAATGATGAAGAGGTAAGTATTAAAATATGAAATATGTATATTTTTCATATTCTTACATTAACAGTAGGTTTTTATGCTGATTACGACGTTTAAAGGAAACTAATATTAACACTCATCAATAAGTAGTCGTGAATTGGAACAAGTATAAATTTAAAAAAATTGGAAAAGTAAAAAGCACTAGTTCGACATAACCAACTTTCCGCACGCTAAACAGCTACGTAAAGTAGCACTTTGTGAGCAACTGTATTAAAAAGAAACATTATAGTGCTCATCAGCGTCCTCAGCAGACTTATGATATCGGAACCAATCATACCGTCAATAACTAGATACATACATGTACCATTAACAAAACTTTACAGGACCTGATACTGGACCATACTGGGCATATCTATCCAAAAAAATAACAGTCTTCTAATTGTGGTCCACCGCATGTAATTTCCGAAAATCAAATTACATTCGTGAAGTTCAGTTTTAATTACTTATGGTGCTAACATTCGTTCAAAATTGAGTAAAGCTATGCATTTTTATTCAGTATTTACGTCCTAATTTACATGGCGCTATAGGTTCAGCTTGTAAGTTAGTCTCTAATAACATATCGAGGGTTGCCTGGTGAAAGCCAATAAGTATGAGAAACCTAGTTTGGAGAAAAACGATGTTAAAGGTTTATGGTCATCAAACACTAATTTTTGATAAATAAATTTGTAGTTTTATAATTTCTTCGTGTAGGTAATTTTATCCACTTTAAGTTAATTTGTGTTTTAGTTATGTAACTCATTTAGTTTTCCTGTAAAAAAACGTATTTTACCAAAGGGTCTCGACTTATTGGGTTTACGCAAAAAGAAAAAAGCCGTCAATGTTACTAAGAGGTTTTATTACTTATAAAAAACTCAAAAAAAGAAGTAAATCTACAAGTGACAACGGAATTATTCTTCATCTGAATCATTTGGTGCTTTGCCAGCAAATGTTTTTAGGCTTCTTATCCATCCATGTTACTCCTCAGGTATAATTGGTGTCCTGCACATGGTCTCAAAATTTTTTTAAGCCGTCAATGTTACTAAGAGGTTATAATTACTTAAAAAAAACTAAAAAAAAGAAGTGAATCTTCAAGTGAGAACGGTATTATTCTTCATCAGAATCTGAATTATTTGGTGCTTTCCCGGCAAATGTTTTTAGGCTTCTTATCCATCCATGATACTCCTCAGGTATAATTTGTTTCCTGCACATGGTCTCTAAATCTTTTTTTTTAGCAATGCTTATAGGTAACTGACTACTGTATCTTGGCTCTAACTCTTCTGGCCATGGCATTGCAACTGATGGTGGGTTAGACTGTCTCTTAGCTCTTGTTCTAGGTGTATTTGGCTTTTGTCTCGAAACATCTAACTGACGAAAATCCTCGGACATGTCGTAATTGAAGTAAATTTTGAAATCTCCTTTCACGTACCTAATCCTTTTAATTTTCGGCCAGTTCACGGCCTCATTCGTGGTATCATTGGTTCTATTATTTATTATGGCAGCATTTAGTTTTTTTAAATCTAATATTTCGTTATATTTAAACTCTTTCACTTTATAGCTATCGATTTCAATTTTTTTCTTTTCTTCGCCAGTGGTAACGATTTTTGTTTTTTTATTTCTAGCAAATCTAAAGACATTCTTCCAGTCAGAAACGCTATTGATAGATAAGTTTTTCGATGCGTGTTCAATAGCTGCATGCATCGAATCCACTTCCATTTGGCTATGCCCACTTTCGAGAAACTTTTGCTCAATTATTTGTAGGTGGTCTATCTTTTGTACTGCCCAGAGTAAGAGAGCGGAAATATATTGATTTCGGTTTTGGCCGCTGCACGTATCCGAAAAAATGCTTAATTCTGTCACGGTTTTAGGCAATTCAGACAAGTAGTAGAAAAGGCAAGTTCCAATTTCACAACTGCCTTTATTACCATTTATTTCACTCCAGCAAAGACAGTAAGCATTATTTGGGAGACTGGCTTCATAAATGGTAAAATTGAAGAGAACCAATTTTCTCATGTAATATAGTAGACTTTCCCCGCCATTAGGTATTTGCAAAACTGCCTGTAAGTCCATAGTTATTGACATAAACGTTTTGTCTACATTAGCACGAGCTTTGTCAGCGTCTTTAGCATTTTGACAGACCGTCTTCCGTTGTACATGCTGTTGGTAATCATCTTCTAGCTCTTCTTTCGACAGAGCTTTTTCATACTTTGAGCAAACGTTACAGAGATCTTTTTTCGGACTGAAAAAGCTGTAATTGTATTCTTCATTAAAAATATCACGGTACTTTGACTCTGAAACCGGCTTTTTATTAGTCTCTTTACATGAATCTTCATACAATCTGTACATGTTTTTAACCGATTTAGCGTCAGGGTAAAGGTATTTCTTCTTACTGTCTTTACGACAGTAATGAGAATCCATTACAGGAAAGCTCTCTATGTGATCCTGGACCCGTTTAACATCTTCTATTTTAGTTTTATTTGGTGGGCTTTTCTTGCCACGTTTATCATCCTCGACATACAATCCTAATGAATCTTTTTTATTTACAGCATCGGAGATGACATCTACACTAATGCACAATGTAGCCTGGAAAAATTTTTGACAAACTTGGATTTCGTCATTGTCTTTTTGAAAGAAACATTTTTTACTATATGAACGCTCCTTTTTATTAGATGCCTTCTGTACTTTTCTAGTTTTAACAGGCTGAATTTTTATGCAAGAAAGAATAAAGTTCTTTCTTGCTCGGAAATCCATACTGTAGAAATAACGGCACAAACTGCTACGTTCTTCTTCGGAAAACTTTTCAGTACATTTGAATTGGCATTTATCACATTCAATAGGCTTTGGAACTTTAGCAGGACGCTTAATGCCTTGGGTCACATAAGGTAGCCCTTCCATTTTTCGCTTTTTGGCGATATTTATTTTCCATTCAGATGGCTTAGCTTGCTTACGTCGCTTCAAGGGTTTGACACGACTCCAAACTCTGTCTAAAATATTGTCTACAATAAAGTAAACAGTGTCTTCCACTTGTGAACGAACACCTAAACTTTCAGGGATCATACTGTCATTGCAGCTAGAGTCAGTTGGATGTAATACTTTTAATGGATCGTCCTCTGAATCTGGAACACAAGAAGAAGAACTTTCTATGCATTCACCTTCTCCAGAACTACAAACGTTGTTAAATATCGACAAGGAACGTTTCTGCTGTTTGCATGGGCTGGGAGTTTCAGGAATAATAATATCATGGCCGGAATCATTTTGCTGAGGTGTATCGTTTTCTGAATCTGAATCTTGAACATAAGCTGCTGCTGAATAGTCACCTTCTACAGAAATCCAAACTCGATCTAAAACTTCATCAATCAGCACCATAAAAAAGTCTTCCTGTTTGGAGAAAGCATTCGGACTTTCAGGAATAAAATCAGAGTCGGAATCTATTTGCTTTGGCGAATAGTCCTTAGGATCTGGCACGTAAGTGGGATCTTCATCCGAATAGTCACTGCCAAATAAATTACTTTCATCATCTGGAAAAAAATATAAGCAAAATAAATTAAGTTACATATTAACATAGTTAACGAATGGATCCTAATATATTTTTTTTATATAATCTTCAAAAGACTTACTTGAGTCTGCCGTAATATTATCATCGGTGACAATATTGTGCATTTGGGCGGCGATATCAATTTGCGATTCATCAAGATCGGAGGAGTCATTGTCTGAAAATGAATAAATTAAAGTATGAGTGCCAAAAACACAATAACTTAAAATCATTTACGGGCAGTAACGGGATTATAAACTAGGGTAAGTACAAATAAGGGCATACAAAATACATATTATAATTATTGATCTTATCCATAAGTACAATAATGTACAGGTATTTTGCGGACTATTTTGTACTTTTACAAGTACGCGGGAACTTACGAGGTTAATGCACAATGTACTATTACGGATCTTTAAACCATGGAAACTTACCATCATTATTGTTTTGCAGGTAACATCTTATGTTTTCGTTTGCCGTTGAAACACTAGGTCCCGTCATAGAAAATCTGTTATTAGAACCACCTGATCCCACTGGAACGCAAAAAATAATCATTATTATTCAATAATTTAAGCAAGCATAATTTAATTTAAACTACATTTTTATTGTTTTGTACGGTAAGCATCACTCAAAGTCGCGTGGTTCGATTAATAGTTAGTGCTAAATCCCGATAAGCTCGCTCAAAGTCGCTCTAAATGAAACTACAACAATTAAAGGGGTGAGTGGTCAAACCCGATAAGTCGTAATAATTTGTGATTGATACATGAACGTCATTTAATTTACCTACAGTTACAATTTCTCAAACACATTTGCTCCACTTATCGGGTTTGACCACGCAACCCTCGCACTGCTTTTCGTAATTTATTAACGGTTTCAATAGCTTAGACTGATTTATTGTTATTTAAACACAGTACTATAAACACGAAGTATATCGTTCAGGCGATTAGGTCATAACATGATTAAGTATCCTTATTTTGTACGACAATTCTAAATGTATTTCTAGGTTAGAAAATTAGATTTTACCTGTTTCTAGCCTGTTACTGCAGGCTAGTTGCACTAATTTTCTGCCTCGGTCACCCATCGCACAACTTTTAACACATACACAACCTTCATTGATACAATACACAACTTTTAACAGCTATTTTCAATTAAAATAATTATGCAACGACGAAGCGCAGCGCTTGCGATCGTGTGAATCTCGTAACTAGTCATTACCTGTCGAGGCGGCGCATGACCTTGCGGTCGTCAAAAATACTTATTGGATTCTTCTCCGAACAACTTTTTAAAGAAATTTGTTAAAGGCCCGTGCGAGAATCCGATAATTAGACTAAAATAAATATTTTTAATGAATACTTATTATAAGTTTGTTTATTGGGTTACTCTTTTAAATAGTTTGTACGTTTAATAAATAATATCGTAAAAGTAGAATCCGACAAATGCTTTAAACGTATTTTAATTCTTACTAAAATCGTCTTAAGGTTCAAATCGTAATGAGGTAAGACCGGGTAAGTAATAGTAACTGGTTCTACATTGTGTGTTTACTTGAATTTAGTGTAAATTACTCTGCACTAAATACCTATAAATGTGTCTTGTGTGGTTCTTCCACTAAGTAATACTAAAAACTGAAGCCTTAAATGTACTTGTAGTATTTAGTTCTAAATTAAAACTTCAAATCAAGTACTTATTGGGTTAACAGCTCGGCATATTTCCGTGATACACGTCAAATCCGCTTATCCGATATTACCATTAGATTGAGCGATATCGAATCAATCTAAAACTTTCTTTACATTAAAATCTCACTTTTCGTCACTTATTGGGTTTCACCAGGCAACCCTCGATATAAGGTGTTACTAAGGTACTGGACTGGACAGCGCTCGTCCGCGACTACGTGACCCACAACCGCGACTAACAACTTCTCTATTCAACTGCAAGTGACACAAAGGAGCCAAGCAACGATTGCAATACAAGGAGCTACAAAAGACTTTTTATCGCCCGCTCAGAAGCCAAAGTGCAAATTGCAGCCGCCTACAACTCACATAGAGCCACAACACCAGCTGCCCAACACGCATTATACGAGTAGCAGCAAAACAGCTACTGTAAGTTAAAGCTATAGCTGAACCTCTTAACCAGTTTTATGTCACCTCAGCCTGGCTAAGCTAAGACTATGCAACCATTTTACAGCCATTCTATCTCTAAAGGTTATAAAGTAGGTGCTGAGTGTCGCCTAATTGTCTGCTGGGTTTGTATTTACACATTTGATCCTCAAAACAAACCTGATCGACTGATACATTAATTAAAAATTGTCATCCCCATTACTAAATTATTCATTGAAATATCAGCTTTATTGTGCAGACAAACGATGCAAGTTGTAATGACCTTACTGTATAAGATGTAAATTGTAACGTTAGTCTACCATACATTTCTATATTGATCAAGCTCACCGATCGCTGCATCACGGAAAACCCAAATAATGCTGATCCTCATTCACGTGTAATGGCCGTATATCACATGGGGTCAATTAACATTGGACCGGGCGTGAAGGCGAAAACAAGCGTTTCGTAAATTGCTAATATCTTGTAGTCTGCACTTGATATTTAGTGGGTAGTTTTCTTTTTAGCTTACTCGTAAATAATCTTACTAAAATCACTGAATGATATAAACAATCTATAATAGTCTATATACCTATCTTAAAACTTAGTCGTGTGGCCCATTTTCATGGTTTTACTGTTTGATTTGTCTCCATCGGAATATCAGATAAACTATTTAAACAGTTAGAAATATTAGAACAAATTAAATTATTTTTCTGAAAATATTTTAATTTGTTTTTATGTAGGCCTTGGTAACTTTCTCAGTATCTGACATTTATTTCAGTTAATACCTATTAAAATAGATGTAAACAAAATTATAAAAGTAATTCATTGCCATAAAATTGCTCCTAGGTTAGTCCGACACGAAATTGTAGAAAAGGATTGAGGGCGCCACTGCGCTTTAACAGACAACACATGATGCAACACGGGTCCATCCATCTCCTTTTGCCGCATAAGTTCGTCCTTCTCGTTGTTTGACGTTGACATATATAACTTTACATCGTAATTCAAACATGTACAATAGATAAATTTGATCATAAAATCGCGTATTTCATTAATAATTGTACATCATCTCTGCGTGATTTATCAATATAAAATTATTTATTAAGAAATACTTTTCCAAAAACATCTTGAATTCAGATCACAATCCATCAACATGCAATTTCGGGCCAATCGCCTTTAAAACATGTTTAATGTTATCTTCCGAGTTTAATTACATTTTGTTTTCTTGAATTTGATGCTTACTATTTCTTTTCTTCATTTAATTAACTAAGTTGACACAGAAATATTTTAAAATAAAAATAATTATTTACACTGTTAGTCGGTCGGTGCGAAGTTTGCCGGGTCAGCATATAAAAGCCGAAACTAAGTTCACCTGAAAGGTAGCACGAACAGTCGAACACGACATTCACTGACAACGACATACGAAGTCGCCGGGTCAGCTAGTTAAATCATATCATAAGTACCACTTTATGGCTGATAAAAGAAACACTTACCCATAACACCATCATCATTATAAAATGAATACTTACTTTTAATAAACACAGGATAACCAAGGGGGAACCTTAAATGATTTTATAATAACATATAATTATGTACCTACACCTATTGCGTAATGTACCAGTTATCTGTTTAAGGGAAGAAATCCCAAATTATTTGAGACCATTTTACATAAGTATTTACTGGATAAGAGTTACCGTTCACTGCAAGAGTTTTTTTTTTTGGTGATCCTCCCGGAATAAATAGTACTTGAAACTGCATAATACTATTATTAACTCTTTTTTTTTATACATAGTTTATTAAAATGTCTGTACAGTGTAGTTTATAAGGTTAATACTTAATACTTATGTATAAGTATGTAAAAGACAAATTGATGTGCCCTTACGGGGTACTTAAAAGTCATATATTGGCAATAAAGATGTTTGAAGTTGAAGTTAATCGCTTATCAAAATTGTCAATTCGTAAAATAGGTAACAAATATTAATCAGAAAAACCTTTATTCCTTTATTTTTGTAATCTCAATACTTGTACCCTGTACAATGATTGTATATATTTTTTTTATAATTTACTGGCACTACTTACATATGCCACTAATATTGTATTAGTGTATAGTTATTTTACACTACTCCAATATTATTTAATACAAGTGATATTCCAAATTGTAGGCGTGTAGTTGTTAAAATTTGTATGTAATCAAAATTAACACATACCTGAGGTTCTCTAAACGTTCTTACCACTTCGGATATATTAGAGGTCATCTGCTTCCAGAAATATATACAGCCTTTGATTTGTAAATCAATGTATTCTGCTTTTCCAATTAATTAAACTTATATTATTTTAACAAAGAACCAGCCGTTACACCTCGATCATCCTTCCTCTCTAGAATACCCGCCTGTTATATTTTTATTAAAAATCAATTCTTACCCACATTTTATTTGTTTTATTTTTAAAGATCGCCAGTGTTGCTAACACATAGACCCGTATCACAAGGCATTAAACATTAATGTAACATTTGTCTCTTGTACATCTCTAAAATCCGCACCGGTCATGAAATACTTTTATAACAAAGCCAATTATGACTTAATTAATTTCGAACTTTTACAGATAGACTGGGATGTTGAGTTCTTTGGCCGTACTTTTGATCATTGTATTGATTATTTTTATTCTAAATTTGAAGAATTAAGAGATAAGTATGTCCCTCACAAGTTTATTTCCAAATGCTCATACCCAGTTTGGTACTCATCCTCGCTAAAGAAAGCCATCAAAGAAAAACACAAGTATCATCGTAGGTTTAAGTTGTATGGTAATAGGTGTGATTTGCTCTCCTTCGAGTATCAGAGGGAAAAAGTCAGGCGTATGGAAAAACGTTGTTTCTTAAATTATATTGAAACGATTGAAAATAATATAAGTAAAAATCCAAAATTATTTTGGTCCTTTATAAAATCTCGTTCAAAGTCCTTTGGGATACCTAGTACTATGTGTTACAGTGGTGTTACTGTGAATTCAGGGAATGATATTTGTAATGCGTTTTCTGATTATTTTAAAACAAGTTTCCTAGACCCTGGAATCCCTGCCGCAAGCGATCCACGCGGTTGTAACAACACTCTTAACTATACCGACTCGGCTATTGATATAGCCAGCATCTGTGTTGATAGTGACTTGGTTACCAAACTCTTGCTAAGCCTCGATCCTAATAAATCAGCTGGCCCCGATCAGGTGCCAGCCTTGTTTTACATAAACTGTGCCAAAGCGTTAACCAAACCCATTTCACTACTGTTCCGTCGGTCATTCGTGGAATGTACCGTTCCTGCGATTTGGAAATCAGCTTTTATAACTCCAGTTTTAAAAAAAGGTTCAAAAACGGATGTGTCTAATTACAGGCCGATTTCTAAATTGTGTATTTTGGCCAAGGTTTTAGAAAGAATAGTCCACATGCAGATTTCGTCAGCATTAAAAAATTCTATCGATGATACTCAACATGGCTTCATTCAACGTAGGTCCACAGTGTCTAACCTGGCTTTACTCAATGACTTTATCTCTGAGTCGATGGACAATGGTCATCAGGTGGATGTTATCTATACAGATTACAGTAAAGCTTTCGATCGTATTGATCACGATATCTTAATATCTAAGCTTTATTTGATTGGTATTAGAGGGGATCTTTTAAGATGGTTTAAGTCGTACATAAAAAATCGGTGTCAGTCAGTGGTGATTAATAATTACATGTCGAGCTGGGTATCTATACCAAGTGGAGTCCCCCAAGGGTCTATATTGGGCCCACTTCTATTTAACATTTTTGTGAATGACATAAGTACCTGCTTCCAGTTCTCTAAGTTACTCAGCTTTGCTGACGACATGAAAATTTTTGCTAAAATTACCTCACCGGCTGATGAATATGCACTACAATCTGATTTAAGAAGACTCGATACCTATTGTATCACAAACAAATTAGATTTAAACCCTTCGAAATGTTCTACAGTAACCTTCTCTCGTAAATCAAATAATATATATACCCCATATTCACTTAAAAATAACATTCTTCAGCGAGTAGCAATCATGAGAGATTTGGGTATTATTCATGACTCCAAACTTATTTTTAGTGAGCACATTGATAGTATAGTAGGTAAAGCTTCCAGGTCACTTGGTTTTATAATGCGTAGTTCAGTCTGTTTTACCCGTCCCAAAACTCTTAAAATCTTGTATTGCGCTTACGTGAGAAGCAAACTAGAATACGCATCTCAGATATGGAATCCTCAATATCAAATTTATGTTGATAGGGTTGAGAGATTGCAGTTAAAATTCGTCAAATTTCTCTGTTACAAAATGCGAGTTAATTATAGTTCTACCAACTACCTCAAGCTGTGTAAGAAACATCATTTGATCCCACTTGTTAAGCGCCGTGAAATTGCAGATATAGTTTACTTAGTAAATATTATAAAAGGTAATGTAGATTGTCCAAATTTGCTTAATAAGATCTTTTTTAATGTTCCGTCAAGGAGGCTTAGGCATTTTCGTCCCATTAGTAATAACCAAGCTGCTGCTACTAGGTATAGGAAAAACAGCTTCATATGCAGGGCAGGCATGAGTTTAAATAAAGTTCTTACAAATTGTGATATTGACATATATAGTCATAGCATACCAGTAATAAAAAATAAATTAATTAGATACTTCATGGGTGACAATAATTCTGGCGCAGGTCAGGGCTCGGTACATTATTAAATGTGTACTATCCGTAAAAGGTTTTCTTCTCTTTATTTATTTTTGTAAACATAGATCATATACATATAGATCATCTGTTCTTGTGCTTTGTGAACTTGTATGTGTAACTAAGTTGGGCAAAAACTTTCTATAATTTATTATATTTCTATAAGTGAGAACCTATAATTGGCTCTGTGATTCTATTGTAATTTCTGGATATATATAGCGCTGTTGGTTTTCCATGTACTAAAATAAAATAAATAAATAAATAAATAAATAAAAAAAGATACTAAAAAGTTGAAATAAAAAATAACTACCACTAAAAAGTTAAAAAAAAAATACAAAAACAACAAAATAAAGCAAAACCAAAAGTCAAAACCAAAAAAGGAGGTTCTTAATTCGGTTTTTTTAATGTTTGATATCTCCGTCATTTCGGGATCGATTTTGAAAATTCTTTTTATTAGTTGCGTTGTAACTTACAAGTATATACATACAGATTGGTTCCGACTTTGTCAAAACCCAGTTCTGATGATGAGATTTATGAGGAATCGAGGGCACTCTTCAAATCTTGGTATACATATGGTATAGGTATACATATAGTGATACTTGTGTTTTTATAAACAAACCAAGCATTTACATTTTAAATTGTGACATTTGATGAAGTGGAACTGCTGATGATGATCAGAATGAAACTCTTCAACGACGCATAGCTCACGTTTGGGGATTTGTCCTCTTCGTTATGTTTGTAAAGCACGTTAGGTTTTTAAGTCACTTTTTGTCAAGCTCAAGTTCTGAAGATGGGATCCATAAGGAATCGAGGGGAACTCTACAAATCTTAATGGCATGTATAGTGACTTTTGTATTTTCATCACGCAATCAAGGATTTACATTAAGAATAGTGGCATTTGATGAAGTGGTACTGCTGATGGTGATCAGAACGGAACTCCTCAATGACTTGTCCTTTTCTATATGATTGTTAAGCAAGTTACCCCACTGGCAAAACAAGCAAGATTTTGAATTCAACTTCTACCTGAACCTGGACCCGGACGCGGACCCGGACTCGGGATCGCGAATTCGGACACGGACCCGTTTTCTATTTGATTGGTGTAAATGGTGTTGGTGAATTTTTTGATTAATTTGGGCGAAAACAGGAAGGTTAGGTATCATAAAAAGTTAATAAAGAGAAATTGTAAGAGATGGTATTATGCCAACCAACAACTGCAAAGTTTTTTCACATCGGTTTGTGGAAAATACTGTTTAGTTTATCTTTATTTAAAAATAAAAAAAATCAAATTGCATAATTTTATTCATGTTTTCTCCACTGTACACAGAATAAGTAATGATGTTACTATATCTCATATGTTCAGAATATTATTTGAATAAACTTAGGATAGGATAGTAGCCATAAAATGTGTTTTTATATTTTTAAATCCAATTACTAAGTAGATTGCACATACATTAAAGTCATATTAAAATTCCATTTTGCAAAATAAAGATTTCGACATTTAACTTTGCAAAAATAGATAATTGTAATATTCTAAAAGCAATATAAATAGATTAGGTTAGATTCGAGCTACAATGACATTAGGTTGGGTTCAAGGCAAAAAAAGGGGGAGGGATTGTTGGCCTGGCTAAGTGAGCCAGAACTCACCCACTAATCCCTACTACTGCCGTAAGCAGGTAATGAATTCCCAATGTATTAGGTAGAGATGGGTAGGGGTGAGTAAATACTGAGTATTTACTCGGTATTTACTCAAAGCACCCGATAAATACCCGTATTTACTCATTTAGGTGGGTAAAAACGATTTCTTATAGAATATTCAAAAAGTGAGATTTAAGAACAAATTTGTCTTTTATTGAAGAGTGCTAACGTGTATTAACAATATCTATAAAATAAAAAGCATATAGGACGCTTAAAAAAGGTAATTATTAGTGAGAGGCAAATTGTGATAATGCATAGTTAACAATTTTGTTTTAAATAAGAAGGTATTTACTTTAAAAATATGGTACTTAAATTCTATCGATGTTTTAGATAACTGCATGTTGCGCAAAAGTGCGTGTTTACGCGGCACTTACGACCTTTTATTAAGGGTTTTTTAAAGAAAACTCAAAAATGGCTCAACCGATGATGTTCAAAATATTGTTTTTTATACTCTATTATACGGCTAATCTCCCGATATGATTTCATATTTTTTCTGAACTCTGGTTCTAAAGTTATAGAGAGATAAACATTATTTTAGCCTTTCGAAACGGTTTTTTCCAATAATATTCAATTTATCCAAAAATGTTCTTAGAAACATTCCATTTATTTTTAAAGACCCGTTTAATGATGTGCAACACGTTGGTGGGTTCTGAAATTTTTTTTTGTGACAATTAGTTACATGTATGGAGTGCCCCTCTTAAAAATACATTTCTTACAATTTTGAGTACTTAATCCAGTAGCGGCTTACAAAATACACCTATATTTCATATTTATATGCCCCTTTCAGCACTCTAAATAGTTTATACCCACCAATTTGGGTATAAACGAGTAAATACGGGTATATTGAGTAAATACTGAGTATTTACTCGGTATTTACCCGTGAGTATTTACTCACTACCCATCTCTAGTATTAGGTATAGGTTTAATAAATTATAAATATATTTTATTGATAACATAATAATATACAAATATGTATAAGCATAAAGGAATAAATAAGCCTACAGTAATTACGTATACGGGTCCCACGGATGCGGTTGTTGCTTACATAATCTCGTCTGTCAAGGAGTTTCGGCAGGAAAGGCCTTGGCAGACTTAAAAAATTCCGAAATGAGGGTTCATACCTACCGACTGGAATTGGTTTCATGGTGGTATCAGATGGGTTAATGTAGGGTAACTGATGTACACCTTGCTAACATAATCTCGTCTGCCAAGGTGTTTCGGCAGGAAAAGCCTTGGCAGACTTATATATTCCTGAAATGAGGGTTCATACCTACCGACTGGAATTGGTTTCATGGCGGTATCAGATGGGTTAGTGTACGGTAACCGATGGTCATCTTGCTTATAATCTCGTCTGCCAAGGTGTTTCGGCAGGAAAAACCTTGGCAGACTTATATATTCCTAAACTGGGGGTTCATACCTACCGACTGGAATTGGTTTCATGGTGGTATCAGATGGGTTAGTGTAGGGTAACCGATAGCGACCTTGCTTACATAATCTCGTCTGCCAAGGTGTTTCGGCAGGTAAAGCCTTGGCAGACTTATATATTCCTGACATGAGGGTTCATATCTACCGACTGGAATTGGTTTCATGGTGGTATCAGATGGGTTAAATTAGGGGTCCCGGTGGCCACCTTTGAGAGCGTCTGCCAAGCACTTCCGGCAAAATAAATACTGGCAGATTTCGCTTTTCTGTGTCTACATGTAAATTTCTAACTGCTGCCATAACTATTATTTCGGTATCAGATGGGTTAAATCAGCCCCTTTTTTCGCACCGGAAGTGGCCTTCTTTTTCGTACTTTCGGCAAGTTCCGCCGTGGCAGACTATCGAATTCGGACTTAGCATCACTTTTATGGGAAACCATTGTGCATTTCATCGTGGTATCAAGTCGGTTAGAAATTTTGCGGCCGGCTCTTCTACCATATGTAATAATATGTGGAAAAAAAAAAACCATATCATATAAAATCATATTTGCCATATATGACGTGATATGCGGTAAAGGGTTAACGAATTATACATCTAAACCTTCCTCAAGAATCATTCTGTTGTTAGATGAAAATTGCCTGAAAATCCGTCCAGTAGTTTTTGAGTTTATCGCGAAGATATATACAAACAGATGCGACGGGGGATTTTGTTTTACAAGATGTATAGTATTCATCACCATTTTGTTACGTTTTCTATGAACAGTGCACCATGTTAATTTTACATAAAAAATGTTACGAAATGTTGGCAAGATTATTTAGTAAGTAGGTACATACATACAAAAAAAAGATTTATTAATTAAAAATAAAAATCATTTAAAAAAAATTAACGAGTGTATATTAATCCTGTGTATTCCATAAAATGAACAGACAACAGACAATGAACTGAGAAGTAGCTGAACGTTTAAGAATATAAACTTTTAAAACACTAACACGGCGGTGACGCGTTAAGGTTGACCGTTTTTTTCAAATGAACACAAATAAATAATTTTCGACAAAACTGCTCCCTTCAGCCATTTGAAAACCTGACAACAACACAGTGTTGCTATACTAAAAAAACTTTAATAAGCCTGCCAGTAGTAAAGATAATTTTCTACCGAGTACCGCATGTTTATATTACCACACGCGGCGGTGACACGAAAACTGATCACAAAATGTATGTTGTTTAAAATTATATAAAGTCGTTATATATCCATACAATTTTTAAACAGTGTTGTAGAACAGGATTAGTGTTTTATATTTGATATAAATTCTTGCAAAATCACTTCATAATTTTTCTACAAAAAAAAATGACACAGAATCCGGGGAAGTCACACCACACGGTCCGTAACTTTACGCACTTGTAATTTTATTTATTTATTTTTATTTATTAATTTTTTTGTGACCTAAAACTAGAGGTAAATTGCTAAGTACATTGATATAGGTTTTACTTATTTTCTTAAAAATAGATGCTATTCTTACATGTAACACAAAAAAAGCATAAGAATAAGAATTACCCATATGATATTCAAATCGTTTACAGGTTATCTAGTCACCTTTTTTAG
This sequence comes from Cydia splendana, assembly GCF_910591565.1. Taxonomy (NCBI): domain Eukaryota; kingdom Metazoa; phylum Arthropoda; class Insecta; order Lepidoptera; family Tortricidae; genus Cydia; species Cydia splendana. The sequence goes on from NW_026946900.1 coordinate 795,169, forward strand.
GGTTCCGTACCCAAAGGGTAAAACGGGACCCTATTACTTCGCTGTCCGTCCGTCCGTCCGTCCGTCTGTCACCAGGCTGTATCTCACGAACCGTGATAGCTAGACAGTTGAAATTTTCACAGATGATGTATTTCTGTTGCCGCTATAACAACAAATACTAAAAACAGAATAAAATAAAGCTTTAAATAGGGCTCCCATACAACAAACGTGATTTTTGACCAAAGTTAAGCAACGTCGGGAGTGGTCAGTACTTGGATGGGTGACCGTTTTTTTTTTTGCTTTTTTTTTTCGTTTTTTTTTTTGCATTATGGTACGGAACCCTTCGTGCGCGAGTCCGACTCGCACTTGCCCGGTTTTTTTGTTTATCCTTTCTTTTACTATCTTTATTCTTCATTGCCTCTTCTATATAGGCTGGATTTCTGGTGGGCATGTTCCGAGGGTGACGAGGATCAATTAGTTCTGGTAGTATGCAGTCGATATAAAATTTTGTCAACTTTGGTTCCATCTTCTCCTGCCAAAATTTATCTTCTTTATTGATGATTTCGACCCTCAACGATTCATTTTCGCTGCCCCATACAGCAAATATACATTTTGAGCGTTGTGTCATACGTAACTGCCCTTGAACTTGGTAAAACCAATTATGATTTTTGTTAATATCGTATTGACCATTCCTATTTATTTTCCAGAAGGTTATTTTTTTCTTTGTGATAGCTTCGTCTATGCCGATTCCGTGTGCTGTTATGGGACATTTCACCTCAATGACAGTATCATCACCACATAAGCCGTCAGGTGTGGCGCCAAGATATGGCAATTCTCTGTCTATAAACAGTCCACACCTTTTAACTTCTATATCGAGCTGTGTTGCCAGTTGAGTAAGTGCTGTCTTCTCATTCTCACGGCCGTGTCTTATCGACGAAACATTACACAAATTTGCTGGTTTGTATAACAAGTCCTTTACAGTGTTGGCACAGCTGGTATCGTCACGTCTTTTTATTATTCTTCCAAAATTAGAAGCCGTCAGCAGTGAACGCCGTAACTCCATCCAATCTCCACTTTCACTCTGAAGTATGATGTTTCTTTGAATTTTATTTCTTTCGTCGTCTGTTATTTGTAATTTGGACAGAAAGTGTTCCTTGCATTTGTTATAATATGTCTCTTCGTCAAGATCAGGCTTCAGACATCCTTCTCCGTAATCTTTATTTTGCTCTTTAGGCTGATTGTACAATCGCCGCTTTGATTTTACAGTTCCTCGATTATAAACAGCTTTTTTCAATCGTGTTTCCTCCAACCACTTTACTTTTCCTGTAGGACTTACTCCTCCATGAATTGATTTGTACAATAATTAAATTGATCTTTTCGTATA